>NC_141914.1:25694571-25846296 GCF_057802395.1 Ceratotherium simum simum | reverse complement strand
ACACACCACAATATCTTTATCCATTCATCCATCAATGGATACTCAGGTTGTTTCCATATCTTGGCTATTGTAAATAATGCTGCAGTGAACATGAAGGTGCATGTATATTTCTGAGTAAGTGTTTTTGTTTTCTTTGGATAAATATCCAGAAGTGGAATTGCTGGATCATAGGTAGTTTTTAAAAAAAATTTGAGGAACCTCCATACTGTTTTCCATAGTGGCTGCCCCAATTTACATTCCTACCAACAGTGCACAAGGGTTCCCTTTTCTCCACATCATCTACATTTGTCTTTTTGATAATAGTCATTCTGATAGGTATAAGATGATATCTCATTGTGGTTTTTGTTTTTTTTTAGATTTTATTTATTTATTTATTTTCCCCCCCAAAGCCCCAGTAGATAGTTGTATGTCATAGCTGCACATCCTTCTAGTTGCTGCATGTGGGACGCGGCCTCAGCATGGTCGGAGAAGCAGTGCGTCGGTGCATGCCCGGGATCCGAACCCGGGCCGCCAGCAGCGGAACATGTGCACTTAACCGCTAAGCCACATGGCCGGCCCTCTCATTGTGGTTTTGATTTACATTTCCCGGATGATCAGTTGAGCATCTTTTCATGTGTCTGTTAGTCAACTGTATGTCTTCTTTGGAAAAACGTCTTTTCAGATCTTCTGCCCATTTTTTAATCAGATTGTTGGATTTTTGCTATTGAGTTGTATGAGTTCTTTATATATTTTGGCTATTAACGCCTTATCAGATATATGATTTGCAAATATTTTCTCCCGTTTAGTAGGCTGCCTTTTCATTTGGTTTTTGGTTTCCTTGCCATGCAGAAGCTTTTTAGTTTGATGTAGTCCACTTGTTCATTTTGCTTTTGTTGCCTTTGCATTTGATGTCAGATTCAAAAAATCACTGCCAAGACTACTGTCAACGAGCTTAGTGCCTATGTTTTCTTCTAGGAGTTTTATGGTTTCAGGTCTTACACTCAAGTCTTTAATCCATTTTGAGTTAATTTTTGTGTATGGTGTAAGATAGTGATCTAGTTTCATTCTTTTGCATGTGGCTGTCCAGTTTTCTCAGCACCATTTATTGAAGAGACTGTTCTTTCTCCATTGTATATTCTGGGCTCCTTTATCATAAATTAATTGACCACATATGTGTGTTTATTTCTGGGCTGTCCATTCTGTTCCATTGATGTATGTGTCTGCTTTTATGCCAATATCATTCTGTTTTGATTACTATAGCTTTGTAATTTAGTTTGAAATCAGGGAGTGTGATACCTTCAGCTTTGTTCTTCTTTCTCAAGATTACTTTCACTATTTGGGGTCTTTTGTGGTTCCATACAAATTTTAGGATTGTTTATTCTATTTCCGTGAAAAATGCCATTGGAATTTTGATAGGGATTGCACTGAATGTGTAGATTGCTTTGGGCAGTATGGACACTTTAACAATATTAACTCTTCCAATCCATGAACACAGAGTATCTTTCCATTTATTTGTGGCTTCTTCAATTTCATCGATGTCTTACAGTGTTCAGTGTACAGGTCTTTCACCTCCTTGGTTAAATTTATTCCTAGGTATTTGATTCTTTTTGATGCAATTGTAAATGGGATTGTTTTCTTAATTTCTCTTTCTGATAATTCATTATTAGTATATACAAACACAACTGATCTTTGTATATTGACTCTGTATACAGCAACTGTACTGCATTTATTTATTAGTTCTAACAGTTTTTTCATGGAATCTTTAGGGTTTTCTATATATAATATCATGTGATCTGAAAATAGCGTAACAGTTTTACTCCTTCCTTTCCAATTTGGATGAATTTGGTTTCTTTTTCTTGACTAACTGCTCTGGTGAGGACTTCCAATACTATGTTGAATAAAAGTGGCAAGAGCAGGCATCTTTGTCTTGTTCCTGATCTTAAAGGAAAGCCTTTCAGCTTTTCACCATTATGTATGGATGTTAGCTGTTAATACGATGTTAGCCTATCATACATGGCTTTTATTATGTTGAGGTACAGTCCTTCTCTACCCACTTTGTTTAAAGTTTTTATCATAATGGAGGATTAATTTTGTCAAATGCTTTTTATGCATCTTTTGAGATGAACATATGATTTTTATCCTTCATTTAATTAATGTGATATATCACACTGATTTGTGAATGCTGAACCATCTCTGCATCCCTGGAATAAATCCCACCTGATCACAGTGTATGATCTTTTTAATGTATTGTTGAATTTGGTTTCCTAATATCTTGTTCAGGATTTTTGCATCTATGTTCATCAAGGGTATTGGCAGTCTGTAATTTCTTTTCTTGGGGCATCCTTGTGTGGTTTTGGTATCAGGGTAATGCTGGCCTTCTAAAATGAGTTTGGAAGCATTCCCTCTTCTGTTTTTTGAAACAGTCTGAGAAGCACTGGTATTAATTCTTCTTTGAATGTTTGGTAGAATTCACCAGTGAAGCCATCTGGTCCTGGACTTTCGTTTGTTGGGAGGTTCTGATTACTGATTCAATCTCCTTACTAGTATTCAGTCTGTTCAGATTTACTTCTTCATGATTCAGTCTTGGTTGGTTTATGTTTCTGGAAATTTATCCATTTATTCTAGGTTGTCAAATTCATTGGTCTTTAATTGTTCATAGTAGTCTCTTATGATCATCTGTATTTCTGTGGTATCAGTTGTAACATGTCCTCTTTCATTTCTGATTTTGAGTCCTCTCTCTTTTTCTTGGTGAGTCTAGCTAGAGGTTTGTCAATTTTGTTTACCTTTTCAAAGAACCACTGCTTAGTTTCATCATTCTTTTCCATTGTCTTTTTAGTCTCTATTTCATTTATTTCTGCTTTGATCTTTATTTTCTTCCTTCTACCAGCTTTGGGCCTCATTTTCTTTTCTAGTTCCTTGAGGTGTAGTTAGGTTGAGATTTTTGTTTCTTGAGGTAGGCATTTATCACTATAAACTTCCCTCTTAGAACTGTTTTTGCTGCATCTCATAAATTTTGGTGTGTTGTATTTCCTTTTTCATTTGTCTCAAGGTTTTTTTTTCTCTTTTGATTTCTTCTTTGACCCATTGGTTGTTCAGTAGCATGCTGTTTAGTCTCCACATATTTGTGAATTTTCCAGTTTTATTCTTGTAATTGATTTCTAGTTTCATATCATACCACTGTGGTCAGAAAAGATGTTTACTATGATTTCAATTCTCTTTAGTTTATTAAGACTTGTTTTCAGGTGGCCGAACAAATGATCTTTCCTGGAGAATGTTCCATGTGCCCTTGAGAAGAATGTGTATCCTGTTGCTTTTGGATGGAATGTTCTGTATATGTCTGTTAAGTTAATCTAGTGTAATGTGTTGTTTAAGGCCAATGTTTCCATATTTATAAATGTTATATCCTTTTGTTGGATTGACCCCTTTATCATTATGTAATGCCTTCTTTGTCTCTTACTATAGTCTTTGTTTATTTTTTTTTTTTTTAAAGATTTTATTTATTTATTTTTTCCCCCCAAAGCCCCAGTAGATAGTTGTGTGTCACAGCTGCACATCCTTCTAGCTGCTGTATGTGGGACGCAGCCTCAGCATGGCCGGAGAAGCAGCGCGTCGGTGCGAGCCCGGGATCCGAACCCGGGTCGCCAGCAGTGGAGCGCGCTCACTTAACCACCAAGCCACGGGGCCGGCCCTATAGTCTTTGTTTAAATAGTCTTTGTTTAAAGTCTATTTTGTCTGGTATAAGTATAGCCACCTCAGCTTTCTTTTGGTTTCTATTTGCATGGAATATCTTATCCCATCCCTTCACTTTCAGTCTGTGTGTGTCCTTACATCTGAAGTCAGTCTCTTGCAGGCAGCATAGAGATGCGTCTTGTTTTTTTAATCCATCCAGCCACTCTGTCTTTTGATTAGAGAATTAGTCCATTTACCTTTAAAGTAATGAGTGTTAGGTATGTACTTATTGCCATTTTGTTAACTCTTTTCTGGCTGTTTTGTGGTTCCTCTCTGTTCCTTTCTTCTTCTCTTGCTCTCTTCCTTTGTGGTTTGATGACTTGCTTTAGTGGTATGCTTAGATTCCTTTCTCTTTCTCTTTAGTTTATCTACTATAGGACTTTGCTTTTGGTTACCATGAGGCTACCTATAACAACTTACATCTAAAACAGTCTATTTCAAGTTGATAACAACTTAAATTTGATTGCATTCTAAAGCTCTACAGTTTTACTCCCCCCCAACATTTTACGTTTTTGATGTCACACTTTACATCTTTTCATCTTGTGTATCCCTTAACTAATTATTATACAGTCACATATCACTTAACAACAGGGATACATTCTGAGAAACGTGCTGTTAGGCAATTTTGCTGTGCGAACATCATAGAGTGTACTTGCACAAACCTAGATGGTATAGCCTACTACATACCTAGGCTATATGGTACTAATCTTATGGGACCACCATCATGCATGTGGCCCATTGCTGACTGAAACGTTGACATGCAGCTCATGACTGTAGTTATAATTATTTTTACTACTTTTGTCTTTTACCTTTCAAACTTGCTTTACAAATGATTAGTTCACTACGTTTACCATATATTTACCTTTCCAGTGAGATTTATTCTTTCATACGTTTTTTAACTAATTAGTACCTTTTCTTTTCAGCTTAAAGAAGTCCCTTTAACATTTCTTGTAAGGCTGGTTTAGTGATGATGGATTCCTTTAGCTTTTTCTGGTCTGGAAAATTCTTTCTCGCTCCTTCAAAACTTTGCCAGGTAGAGTTCTTTGTCAGAATTTTTCTTCTCTTAGCACTTTGAATATATCATGCCACTCCCTTCTGGCCTGGAAAGTCTCTGTTGAAAAATCTGCTGATAGTCTTATGGGGGTTCCCTTGTACATAACAAGTTGTTTTTCTCTTACTGCTTTTAAGATTTTCTCCTTGTCTTTAACTTGACATTTTAACTATATGTGTCTTGGTGTGGGTCTCTTTGGATTTGTCTTATTTGGAACTCTCTAGGTTTCCTGGATCTGAATGTCCATTTCCTTCATCAGGTTAGAGAAGTTTTCAGACATGATTTCTTCAAATAATTTCTCTGCCCCTCTCATTATCTCTCTTCTCCTTTTGGGACCTCTATAATGTGAATGTCAGTCCACTTGAGGTTGTCCCATAAGTCCCTTAAGCTATTTTCACTTTTTTCATTCTTTTTTTTTTTTTGTGAGGAAGATCAGCCCTGAGCTAACATCCATGCTAATTCTCCTCTTTTTGCTGAGGAAGACCAGCTCTGAGCTAACATTTACTGCCAATCCTCCTCCTGTTTTTTCTCCCCAAAGCCCCAGTACATAGTTGTATGTCATAGTTGCACATCCTTCTAGTTGCTGTATGTGGGATGCGGCCTCAACATGGCCGGAGAAGCAATGCGTCGGTGTGCGCCCAGGATCCGAACCCAGGACGCCAGTAGTGGAGCGCGCGCACTTAACTGCTAAGCCACGGGGCCGGCCCTCATTCTTTTTTCTTATTGCTGCTCTGATTAAGTGAGTTCCACTGCCTTGTCTTTGAGTTTACTGATCCTTTCTTCTGCTTCATCTACTCTGTTGCTGAACCCCTCTAGTGTATTTTTCAGATACTGTATTCTTCAGCTTTGTGACTTCTTTTTGGTACTTTCTTCTATTTTCTACCTCTTTGTTGAAGTTCTCTCAGTCTTCATCCATTCTTCCCGAGTTCACTGAGCATCTTTATGACCATTACTTTGTACTCTCTATCAAGTAAATTACTTATCTCCATTTCATTAAGGTTTTTTTCCTGAGGTTTTATCTTGTTCTTTCATTTGGAACATATTCTTTTGTTTCTGCATTGTGCTTGACTCTCTGTGTTGGTTTCTACGTATTAGATGAAACAATCACCTCTCCCAGTCCTGAAGGAGTGGTCTCGTGTAGGAGATGAACCTTTTTGTTCAACCCTGCCCTAGCTCTTGGTTGTCTCTCAAATCTTGGTGATCGTCCAAGCAGCCTATTATAATTATAATAGCTCCCAGTAGTTGAGGGTGTGCCAAGACCTATCAGTATCCCAAAAGGGAGGATCTCAGCACCTAGATTCAGGCTAATTGGAAGCCAGACCCTCAGGAAACAGCTTTTAAAGCATGCATATAGAGTCCTTTGGGACTGCAAGCATAAGCCCCACTGGCCACCAGAGCTCAGCTATCCGGAAGTGTCCCCTTGGCAAAAATCAGGGCTTCAGATGAGTGTATAAACAATTTTCTGGGACACACCAGCAAGCTGTAGTGAAGCAGAGGGACAGCGCAGAGATGGCCTCCATCAGCTTACATTCCCTGAGAACAGCTCTACAGGCCTCAGGTATGTGCCAAACCTGAAGCCAGCCCCTTCGGGTCAAAGCTTCAAGACAAGCAAATAGGCATTTTTCAAAGAAAGACTGGGGTGGTTTCAGTTTGTTGTCTATGCAGTACCCTGGGCGTGGTAATCTGCTAAGAATGGTCTCTCTGATTGTTACAGTCCCCTGAAACCCAGGAACACAAGCCTCCCTGGCTACTAGAGCCAGGTGATCAGAGGGTGTCCCCTGGGCAGCAGCTGCAATAACTAGGGCACCAAATTTACAAACCAGTGCACCAGACATGTGGAAGAGCTCCCCTCTGGGAGATACCGGCACTTTGGAGTGCAACAGAGGGAGAGCAGAAAGATAACCCCCAATCTCTGAGGTCTCTAGACAGGATTACATTCAGCCCTTAGATGTGTGTTTAATTTGAAGCCTGCCCCTCAGGTTGCAGCTACGATGATTAGCTAATAGGCCTCTTTCACAGAAAGACTGGTCTGTTGCCTCTTGCTGTGCCCTAGGGGCAGTAGCTGTTTAAGAACTCTTTATCTGTTGGCTAAAGTCCTGTGGGAATCTCGAGTATAAGCCCCAGGGGCCATCAGAGCCAGGCCATATAGAGGTGTCCCTTGGTAGCAGCTACAAAAATCAGGGCACCATACAAAGGTATAAGCTCCCTTCTCGTAGACACCAGCAAGCTGCAGTGAGGCAGAGGGAGAGCACAAAGACTGCATCCACCAGCCACTGTTCCCTGAGAGCACTTCCGTAGGCCACTAGACGTGTGTCAAATCAGAAGCCTGCCCCTTTGTCCAAAGCTCCTGGACAAGCAAATAGGCCTCTTTCACAGGAAGACTGGGGTGTGTTTCAGTTTGTTGTCTGTGCAATGCCCTGGGGGTGGTAGCCTGCCAAGAGCTGTCTCTCCGATTGTTAGAGTCCCCTGAGACCCAGGAATGCAAGCCTCCCTGGCCACTAGAGCCAAGTGATCAAAGGGTGTCCCCTGGGCAATAGCCATAAAAATCAGGGCACCAGATACAGGTAAAAGCTCCCTTCTGGGACATACTGGTCCTCTGGAGTGCAGCCGACGGAGAGCACGAAGACGGTGCCCACTGGCTGTAGCAAAGCAGAGGGGGAGTGTAAAGGCGGTGCCTGCTGGAAAAAGTAAAAAAAAAAAAAAAAAAAAAAAAGTGAGAGATACAGGGTACCCAACAGCTAGGTCAAGGCAGAGGAAAAGCATGAATACAGCGTGCCCCAGTATCCACGCCCAGAGAGTGTTCCAGCAGGCTCTTGGATATGTATGTGAAGTGAAGATGCCTGCCCCTCAGGCTGACACTTGAATATTAGCAAATGAGCCTTTCCTACTTAAAATCTGGGGACATTGGCTGCCTCTGAGCCAGGCCCTGGGGCCGGTGAGTCCGAGTGCATGAGCCCTTTCTTAGATCACTAGTCTTGTGGGCCTTTAGGACATGAGCCCTGTTGGTTTTCAAAGCTAAATATTTTGAAGTCTCATCTCTCAGGTGCAAGTCTTAAAAGTTGGGGTGCATGATGTGCAATGCAAACCTTTCATCCCTCAGGGAGAAGCTCTGGGTCTTGAGTTCCCTTCTGATTATGGATTGCTACACTGGGGGTGGGGTTTATGGTCAGATTGTGTCCCAGCCTCTCGTACCCACTTCAATGTGGTTTTCTTCTCATCTGCCCACTGTGTAGTACTCACTCAATCAGGCTTTAGGTTTTTTTTCAGAGAAAACTGTTCCACATGTAGCTGCAGACTCAGTGCATCCACTGAAGGAGGCAAGTTCAGATCTTCCTATGTAGCCATCTTAAATCAGAAGCCTGCTTTCTCCTTTTTTTAAAATTCTGTTGTTCTAGAAGCCTTCTGTTAAATGGCTTGTTATCTTTCAAATCCAAGATGCTTTAAATATCCCTAAAAGCCTAGATCCTAACTGTACTACCTAGTGAAAAAATTGTGGAGGCTTACAATGAACGTTAACAGTTGACAAGCAGAGTGCTTACTCTGTGCCAAGATACTGTGTTAAGTGCTTTACACATATTATCTCATTTAAGCCTCTCAACAACCCTATGAGGTCAACACTGTTATTATCCCCATTTTACAGATCAAGAAAATTAGACTAAAAGAAGTGAAGTGACTTGTGCAGAGATACACAGTTACTAAATGGAAGGGCCAGGAATCCAAATCTATCTGACTCATAAAATGTTTAGTGCAAATGTGGAGTTTTAAAAAACGTCAAAAGTTGTTAAGTACTAAGGCAGTTATTACAAAGCCTTAGATAGGCAAGTCATCCTGCTGAGTAGTGTATAAAATCTGTGATGTGAAACTTGGGAAATGGCATAGGAGACTTCCAATATTCTTTAACCCCAGGGGGTACAGTTACCATTCCTTAATTTATTTGAATTCTCATCAGCCTATTAGTTTTCTTCCCGATTAACCTTCTGTAATGTTTTCTGTTGAAAGTTTCTGTTTAATTAAAAACAAAACCCAGGGGCCGGCCCTGTGGCTTAGCGGTTAAGTGCACGCTCTCCGCTACTGGCGGCCCGGGTTCGGATCCGGGCGCGCACCGACGCACCGCTTCTCTGGCCATGCTGAGGCTGCATCCCACATACAGCAACTAGAAGGATGTGCAACTATGACATACAACTATCTACTGGGGCTTCAGCGGGGTGGGGGGGGAGGATTGGCAATAGATGTTAGCTCAGAGCCGGTCTTCCTCTGCAAAAAGAGGAGGACTAGCACGGATATTAGCTCAGGGCTGATCTTCCTCTCTCTCTCTCTCACACATCACACACACACACACACACACCCCCAAAAACCCCAAAAAGGCAATACTTTCCTTAAGTGTGGTTATATTATTTATATAAAATAATTAGCTCCTTCAAGGTTAGCTCCTTCAGTGAGTACCCACTAGTTCTAGTATTTCAGTATTTTTAAAAAGAAAACCAAGGTCTACCAAACTCATACCCTCAATCATTATGTTATTAGTGTTGTCCCACTCACAGAACACCTACTCTTTCATATGGTCCTATACAGCATATCGTGCATCCCTTCAATATTTGCATAAGTATTTACAGAACATTTATGAAGCACAAGGGTACTGCACTGGAGGATATGCATTCTTCAGAAAGAGCTCTCACCCTCAAGGAGTTTCTTGCCTAGTAGAAGAGTATTCCAGAAATATTCTACATATGTAAAAATATATACAAGGATGTTCACTGTTTGTACACAGTTATAAACCCATCAGCGGGAGAATGGTTAAATATATTATGGCCCGATTGTAACTAGCAAACACTATGCAGTTGTTAAAAGGTAACTCTCGATGTGGAAACGTAATACAGCTGCACATATACAAAACATTCTCCAAATTCTCCCTGCATATGTGAGTACATGCAAAGCCAAAGGTTTGGAAGGAAACATATATCAGTTATGTGATTATCTCTGGAGAGGGAAGCTAGACTAGGGAAAGAATGGTGTGAAGGAGAGACAGGTGTTATACAAGAATGACTAGTTTTTATAAAACCTACTTTTCTCTTAATATTTTTAAATATACCTTTTGAACTTTTCAATGTAAAAACAGAAAATCAGAGCTGTCAACCTGACAAATTCCACTGAGGAGTGATAAGCATAGTTGTTTTCATTTTAAATAGTTTTGCTAACTGAGAACTCTACTGTTCATAGTTCCAATCTCCAACTTTTAAAGCCTAATCTATAAAGAAGGAAAGAGATGGGGCCAGCCCCGTGGCTTAGCGATTAGGTGCACGCGCTTCGCTGCTGGCGGCCCGGGTTCAGATCCCGGGCGTGCACCGACGCACTGCTTCTCCGGCCACACTGAGGCCCTGTCCCACATACAGCAACTAGAAGGATGTGCAGCTATGACATACAACTATCTGCTGGGGCTTTGGGGGAAAAATAAATAAAAAAATAAGATTATTAAAAAAAAGAAAAAAAAGGAAGGAAAGAGATTGAAAGTGGGATAGAACAAACTCCCATACCTGTGATGAGCAAACTTCTTGCACAATAACCAATTCAGGAAAAATAAAATGTTTCCAGGTCATCATTAAATATGTATATTTATATAACTATATTATTCCTTTATCGACTAGAAACTATCAAGGAGAAAATACGCAGCTTTTCAGTCACTACAACTGCATTTCGCAGGCTGCTGAAAGTGTTACATGTTCAAATAAGTTTGGGAGCCACGACAGAACCACGTGTCTCCACACTGGAGAGTGACAACAGACATTAGCAATCAAAGGCTCTGCGAAGTCCTCTAACAAGAAACAAATGTTTGATTTTGTTTAGCCTTGAGCATTCTTCCTTGAGCGTGGAACACTTTTTTGGCAGCATATTCAGAACATCAGTTGGGAAACACTAAACCAAAATATCAGTTTCTGGGTATCTTTCAAAGAAAAGAAGCTTTCTAAATTTTCATCCTAAAATTAGACTGCAAGCTATTCTGCATTATCTAGGTCAGTATCACCAGGCCAAAGGGCTCATTCATTACTGTTCTAGACAAACAAGTTTTCTCTTTAGCAACTTTGTAACACAGAAAATTTTATTTTGCCCTTGCTGAGGGGTAGAGAAGCATTTTGGAAGAACTATGACCAATGAATAG
The DNA here is from genome assembly GCF_057802395.1 of Ceratotherium simum simum. Taxonomy (NCBI): domain Eukaryota; kingdom Metazoa; phylum Chordata; class Mammalia; order Perissodactyla; family Rhinocerotidae; genus Ceratotherium; species Ceratotherium simum. The sequence continues at coordinate 25,835,383 of NC_141914.1, read as the reverse complement.
ATTTACCTCCTGCTTCTAACTGAACTCCTGGAGTCAAGTGAAGAAATTCTGGTTTCATGCTTACTCGGGAGCCAGAAATAAAACCAACCACAAATTCAGAAAGCTCTTCAGCCATTCTAACCTAAATGGAATGTAACAGGACAGATAAGAAAGCAGTTAATCACACAGAATAATAGTTCTACAAGTAAAGTAAAAAATTGACTCTATTAACTAGTAAGAAACTTTGCTATTTTATAGATGTCTTTTCTGATTTCATATTAAATTCATTATATCTAAAACAGGTAATCTTAGATATGAGTCTACATACTTGCTCCATTAAGACCCTGAGATAACGCCCCCTCTCCCCTCCTCCCAATTAATCATACCCTAAAAACATTAAAAACCCTATACTATGTGTGCCTAAAATCTAAATCCTGCATAACTATGTGTAATGCTGCTTGATGATACACCCACTTCCAAAAAGAAAAAGGATATGAGGAGAATACTCTAGCATACATTTATAATGGTATGAAACCACACTGAAGACTTATTGCCTATCTAGGTATTCCACATCCAAGGACAGCCACCATATAAAAAACAGCTACGTTTGTCAAGAGCTAAAGAAATCTCACCTCTGCCACTTTCCCTATTCTTTAAATTTGCCAATAAGCGGTCTTCACAATTTCTATCATTACCTCATATTCATAGAAGTTTTGCTAGAAAGTCTGTCTGACTTTCTAATTTGGCTCTTCCTGAAGGCTCATCTTGTTTCACTCTTGCCACCAAGTACTAACACCTAACAACAAGTCATGCCTTGTCCTTGAGCCAGACCCAGACTCCCACAATGCCAAATATTAGCACTTCACTCATGGAGCCTCTGCTATGCGAGTTGGGAAATGACAGACATTTATGGTCAATTCAAGGGTGGGGTTAAAACCTGGCCATGTGAGTTCTTCACAATTGTATACACAGACTTTGAAATACTATGAAAAAATAAATTCCCATGTAAAAATTAAAATTTTATTAAAATAAAAATTCCCATTACTTTTAAAAATAGTCTTTAAAATATCTGTAAAGGTGATCTATCCACCTTTCTAGGTGACTATCCAACAAGGAAACCTAGAGGAAAAAGTAAAAAGGAACTTTTTAACTAGATAATTAATTATCCATCTCACATTTTACTCTGGCGTGCAGGGTTGGGGGTTGGGTATTAATATGTATGATGTTATAAGAACTTTTAATGGGGAGTTACTGGAGGAAACAATGTGTAGACTATAAGAGCTTTCCCATACAACAACTAATCAATATCAAAGACTGAAAAGGATAAAGCCCTTCATGTGGGCTGCCATCCTAAGAATGTGCATCTCTACAGGACTTTGGAGACTGCGAGAAACAGCATGTCTGGGAACAAGCTCTTCAATTTCAGCTCATGGTGAGATGAAAAAACTCTATCTTAAAGGTCCAGTAAGTACAGTCAGATGTTTATTTGACCAAATATCTGTGTTTCAATGTTTCTCTCTTGGAGAAAAATTCAAATCTCTTAAGTGTCCACTACAAGATATAAAATGCTCTTAACTATCCGGGAATTCTAACCAACTAGTATCAATATACTGTCACACTAACAACAGCTCATTTTTTTCTGTCTTTTGGCAAAGGTTCCAAAGACCCAAATTGAGATATTTTCTTCCCCTGTAACACATAGCATAACAGCCCTGGCCTTCTCTCACCCCATCCCTCTGTCACTTACCGCTGCTTCAGTGTAGTTCCCAGTGGCCAGGGAGCCAGCAGAGCTCATCTCTGCAATGAGCAGGCAGCCCCGGTGCAAAGGCAGGCCTACTTCTCTCAGGCCCTTCACAACTCCTGAGCCTGGCACTACATGAGCATTTATTAGATCTGCCCAGGAAGCTATTTTAAAGATACCACCTAAGAAGAAGGAGGAAACAGATACTTGACAACTTTCAAACAAAAACCTTTAACTTTTTGCCCAACCAACCAAGTACAATATGAAATAATTTCCTAGTAACATGTTAATAAAACAGTGAAACACTTTAAGAATTTTAGTAATTATCAATGTACCTATGATTCCATCTATGAAAAATTTACCTGTCTACCTGGTAGCTAGTTGAGAGATCACGATGAGAAAAAACTCTTGCAAGTTCTGCACTTAGTTTATCAGCAACACTGATGAGACTGTTTTCCCATGCAGGCTGAAGCTTGTGACCAACACAATGTATGCAATTAGAAATGGACTGCAGCAAAGACGGGCATTTATTGAGGTCAAAGATCTCAATATTCTGAAATTCCTCTGAGGATGACAAATTTTCATTCCACAAGGGTTTCTCAGCAACTTTACCATCTCTCAAGTCATCTACTTGTTCCTTAGGTCTTTTTAGCTCTTTAAATTTTAACAGGCAATTGTATTCATTTTAAATGCTGACAGCAATAATCAACTGATTTTTGAAAAAACTATATGCAAAACTGTAGAAAGTTTGTGTAACTCTTACATCAGTCAATAAACTAAACTAAGCAATATGATGACGGTAGGACATCTTAAGGACATAAAGAAAGTCACTTACAGACAAATCTATCCTAAAGAAATAGCTTAACAATATATACATGCATTACTTTAAGAAAAATTAAGTTATCTCAAAAGATGCCTATAAGTGTTAAATAACATGATAAAATGTCTAGTATAAGGCTAAGTGAAAAAAGCATTAGATATGTACAATACGACAGAAATTTGCATAGAAAAACGGGTAGAGAATTAAGCAGGTTTTTTTTTTTTTGCTTGAGGAAGATTAGCCCTGAGCTAACATCTGTGCCAATCTTCCTCCACTTTATATGTGGGTCGCTGCCACAGCATGGCTGACTAGTGTGGTGTAGGTCTGTGCCCAGGATCCAAACCCGGCCCACCGAAGCAGAACACGCCAAACTTAAGCACCACACCACAGGGCCAGCCCCTTAAGCAGTTTTTTTTAACCAGCATGTTCTCTATTTTAAGTTTCTATTTAACATAAAAAAAATTTTTTAAGAGATATATATACACACACACAGATCATTATCTGCAGAAAATAAATCTTACAACTTTATACTACTTTTTCATTGCTTCCTATATCTGCAATTTTCATTCTTCAAATATTCAGAACTCACTGTGTTCTGCCAAGACAACATCTGTCAGTCATTTTTGCCTGCCTAGAACTCACGTCTCCTTCTTCTGGCATTAGCACATCTATTTTCTTCAGGGGAATTCCCCCTGAGCAGATCTCCATTCAAGAAGTTTACAAAGAATTAAAAACTTCACATCACCTGGGGTGGGGCACATTACCCAAGTGAGCTAATAAAGATATTCTATACGCTAGGCCTGAGTGACTGAGTTGGGGCAGGCATGATGGGTGTGCCTATCTGAGAAAGAAGTCAAAAGAGAAGAAAGCAGAGCTGAGAGATGGAGAGAAAGCAAGCCCAAAGGACATTAACTTGAGCTCCTCGATCCAACCATGCTTGACAGCCTGTTCTATGGCTGGATTTTCAGTGATGTGAGCCAATATATTTCTTTTTCTTCAGCCAGTTTAAGCTGGATTTCTGATTCTTGCAGATTCCTGAATAATATTTACCTTCATACTGCTTTTTTACTGTGTTTCCTATATCAGCAAATTTCCGGTCTTCAAATATTAAGAACTCGTGGCGTTCTGCCAGAGTTGTTAACTCCTTCATCACATCCAGAGTAAAATCATTCAAAATATCTACATGAGTCTTGAGCATGCAGATGCTGGGTCCTAAAGCATCTGCTAGCTGCAATAGCTCTCTGGACTCGGAAATATCAGCAGACAGACATAGATTGGTCTCCTTCTTTTGCATAAGCCTGAGAAGCTTCGATGTAAGTGGGTGGATCCTTGGCAGCTCTGCACGTGCACCAAAGCTGAGTTCTTTGGGTGTTTTCTTGACAGAAGGGAGACAACTCTTCTGATTAGCTGCCACAAAAACATTCTCCTGAATAAATCTCTTCACTCTCTCAACCATCTCAGGATTAATTTTCTTCTGTTGCTCAAGAATCTCTAGCACTTTGGACAATGTACACACTGAATGGAGATGAATCCCATGCGCCTGCAGCTTGCCCTTGCCTCCTTGCTCTCTGTCCAGCAGCACTATGGCATCAGTGACTTTCAGGCCCTCCTTCTGAAGAACCTCAACAGTTTCCAAAATGCTAGATCCACTGGTAATGACATCTTCAATGATCAAACAGGTTTCTCCTGGATTAACAGCCCCTTCTACAAGATGCTTAGTACCTAGAAAAGAAAAAATTATGTTGATTCCAGCTTAAAATTATGTATTTCAGTCAACTCAAGGTGCATCTTGCAGTATAAATTTGGCATGTATTCATGAAGACATGGATGATCTAAATCTTATTTTCTGATACTCTGCTTGGGAGCTACTTTATCTTTATTTCTGATGAATGTTGAATGTGCCACGATTGCCGATTGCCATTTTGTTCAGTGTCTCTGCATCCCAAAATTGTCAAAGTTACATATACAGAACATTTACAGTAAAACTAGCAAATTATTTTGCAGTGTAGATAAACACCACTTAGGGCCGGCCCTGTGGCTTAGCGGTTAACTGTGCGCGCTCCGCTGCTGGCAGCCCAGGTTTGGATCCCGGGCGCGCACCAACACACCGCTTCTCTGGCCATGCTGAGGCCGCGTCCCACGTACAGCAACTAGAAGGATGTGCAGCTATGACCTACAACTATCTACTGGGGCTTTGGGGGAAAAAATAAAATAAATAAAATTAAAAAAAAAAATTTTGTTAGATAAACACCACTTAACATGTTTATGATCAAAATTTTAAATATGGGGTTTCTTAAAGCAAGATCACCTAGATCAAGGAAAGTTATGAACCAACAATAACCCAATATCATCAATGAAATTATTCCTTTTTCCATCATCAAACAAGTTCATTACTCAAGATCAGCCAAACAATTAGCCTTTCCAGGGTATAAATTCAGGTGGGAAAATATTCAGCAACCATTTAGACCAATTACAACTTTATGAATTATATAATGCAATGTGACTAAATATACTTCCCTACTCCAACGCCCACCATAGATTATTTTCAGATAATCTACAAAATGTAAATATCTCAGGCTGTAGACTTTATAAACTCATTTTTTTAGAGACTTATTTTTATATTTTCCACTATCAAATTTGTCTTATTTTGAAACAGAAATAGAATTAGGGGGCATTTTGCCCACTTTCTGAGCTTTACTATAGGTACCATCTTTGCCCTTTCCCATTCCTTTTCTCTTAGCTCCTTTCCTCCCCTTGAAGAACTGGCAAGTTTAAATGAATCAGCTTAGACTAGAACACAAGGCTGCAAGTACTTATAGGCGTATTTAAAAATTAATGATCTTTTTCTATGAAATATTTTTAAAGATATATAATAAGGAAATACAAATAATAGTTTTCTTATGGGCAGGGATTCATACAGATAAACACTGTGCCATCAAGCAGCAAAAATATTTTTATTTTTTTTATAATGGAGAATTTCAAACAAATAAAACTAGACCAAAGAGTACAACAAACACCCATAATTACAGCATCTTGCCACTTAACAACTCACGGTCAATCTTGTTTCAGCTATATCCCCACCCGCTCCCTCTCCCTATAATTTTTAGGAGCAAATCCCAGATATCACATGATTTCATCATAAACATTTTTAAAATGCATCTGTGAAAGGTAAGGACTCTTAAAAAAATAACAAAAACACTATCACATCAACATAAAACAAAAACAAAACCTCAGTAATTCCTTAATATCATCAAATATGAAGTCAGTTCTAATATTTTTACATTGATTTGGTTTTAAAGCAAGCCCACATGTTTAACACACCCACCTGATAACCTATTGCCATGGAACTACGAAAAAATTAGAATTTCATGTGGCATTTATATTGCTTTATGAGAGTAATTTTATTCACATATTTCTCTTTATGCAGTTTAAATACAAATACAATGAGAAAGTATGTGCCCTTAGAACATTCTGATGAGGGAAGGGCTGGTAAAAATGTTGGGTTTCATAGATATGGTGCAAAAAAAGCACTTTTTTTCATTGCCTAATCAATACAAAGCATTTCACCTCCATACTCTAAAGGAAAGGAAGATGATTTATAGCAACAGTTAACAAATTCCACATAACAACTTAAAGGACCTATGAAGAATATTAAAGGTGACTCTGGTAAAACATCACTGCCTAGAAGAAGAAAAAATTCTAACATTTTCAGGTTATATATCAACTTAACGCTTATACTACTTTTACTTTACCATAATCCTTTGTTTCTTTCCTTCTAATAAGCATTGGAATTTGGTTGGTTGAACAGATAACTGTAGCCAATGGTAAAGCTGTGTAAGGTACTCCACACACAGTGTCAAAATTGATCCCAGCATCTTGGGCAGTTTGGAATAAAATTTCTGCAATCTATAAGAAAATAAACACATTATCTATTATTATTACTATTTTAAATGGTGTATAAATCAGGTAACATTAAAGACAGTAATAGCCCAGTAGGAAACAGTCTCAAACCTCATCAGAAAAATATCAACGCCTTTTTGTTAAATTACTCTCTCCTAAATCCCGGTTTACAAATATAAATACAAAAACACAAGAATGAACCTGCCTGGCTAGACTCAAGGTCTCCTATGAGGGCACATGGGATGTATTAGGGAAGGCTATGATACTGTCCCCAAAGACTAAGGATGGCCCCTAGGCTTCCCAGTTTCCCTTAGTAATCCATTATGCTTTAAGTATTTAAAGCTTTCTAACACCTGCTAGTTATATTTTCCACCTAAAAGACATCTTCAATTAAGAAGTTTCATAAGAAAAATAAAACAATCCATTTACAACTGCATCAAAAATAATAAAATGCCAAGGAATAATTTTAACGAAGGAGATGAAAGATATGTATAATGAAAACTATAAGACATTGATGAAAGAAATTGAAGATGACACAAATAAATGGAAAGACATTCCATTCTCATGGATTGTAAGAATTAATATTGTTAAAATGTCCATACTACCTAAAGCAACCTACAGATTCCCTGCAATCCCTATCAAAATGTGAATGGCATTTTTCACAGAAACAAAGCAAACAATCCTAAATTTGTATGGAATCACAAAACCCTGAATAGCCAGAGCAATCTTGAGAAAGAAGAACAAAGCTTAAGGCATCACGCTCCCTGATTTCAAACCACAGGCATACATTGGAGATATCGCAGACTCAGTTCCAGACCACAGTAGTAAAGGGAATGTCGCAACAGAATGAGTCATACAAATTTTTTGGTTTTCCAGTGCATATAAAAGTTGTGTTTACACCACACTGTAGTTTATTAAGTATATGATAGCATTATGTCTAAAAAAACAATGTACATACCTTAATTAAAGAATACTTTATTGCTAAAAAATGACACAAAGTGAGCAAATGCTGTTGGAAAAATGGCACCAATAGACTTGCTCACTGCAGGGTTGCCACAAACCTTCCTGTGTAAAAAAAATGCAATATCTGCAAAGCACACTAAAGCGAAGCAAAATCAACGAGGTATGCCTGTATATTACGAAACTACAGTCACCAAAACAGTATAGTACTGGCATAAAAACAGACACACAGATCAATGGAACAGAATAGAGAGCCCAGAAATAAACCCACACATAAGTGGTTAATTAATTTACAACAAAGAAGCCAAGACTACAAAGTGGGGGAAAGGACAGTCCCTTCAATAAATGGTGCTGGGAAACCGGACAGCCACATGCAAAAGAATGAAACTGGATCACTATCTTACACCCTATACAAAAATTAACTCAAAATGGATTAAAGATTTGAACGGAAGACCTGAAACCATAAAACACCTAGAAGAAAACATAGCTGGTAAGCTTCTTGACATCGGTCTTGGCAATGATTTTTTGGATTTGGCAAAAGCAACAATAAACATGTGGGACTACATCAAACTAAAAAGCTTCTGCACACCAAAGGAAACCAACAACCAAACGAAAAGGAACCGACTAAATGGGAGAAAATATTTGCAAATCATATATCTGATAAGTGGTTAACATCCAAAATATACAAAGAGCTCATACAATTCAACAGCAAAAATCCAAACAATCTGATTAAAAAACGGGTAGAAGATCTGAAAAGACATTTTTCCAAAGAAGACATACAGATGGCCAACAGACACATGAAAAGATGCTCAACATCACTAATCATCAGGGAAATGCAAATCAAAACCACAATGAGATATCACCTCACATCTATCAGAATGGCTATTATTAAAAAGACAACAAATAACAAGTGTTGGCGAGGACGTAGAGAAAAGGGAACCCTTGTACACTGTTGGTATGAATGTAAATTGGTGCAGCCACTATGGAAAACAGTATGGAGGTTCTTCAAAAAATTAAAAATAGAACTATTATATGATCCAGCAATTCCACTTCTGGGTATTTATCCAAAGAAAAGGAAAACACTAACTTGAAAAGACATATGCACACCCATGTTCACTGTAGCATTATTTACAATAGTCAAGATATGGAAACAACCTGAGTGCCCATCAATGGATGAATGGATAAAGAAATTGTGGTATACACACACACACACACACACGGAATATTATTCAGTCATAAAGAATGAAATTTCGCCATTTGCAACAACATGGATGGACCTCGAGGGCATTATGCTAAGTGAAATAAGTCAGAGAAAGACAAATAACATATGATCTCACTTATATGCGGAATCTAAAAACAAGCAAACAAACAAAACAAAACAAACAAACTCACAGATACAAAGGACAAATCGGTGGTCACCAGAGGAGAGGCAGATGGGAGGATGAGCGAAACAGGTCAAGGGGATTAAGAGGTACAAACTTCCAGTTATAAAATAAATAAGTCAGGGGGATGTAATGTATAACAGTCAATAACATTGTAATAACTTTGTATGGTGACAGATGGTTGCTAAACTTGTCATAATGATCATTTTGTAAAGTATATAAATGTCGAATCACTATATTGTACACCTGAAACTAATACTGTATGTCAACTATACTTCAATTAAAAAAAAAGACCAAAAAAACATGAAAATGTTGGACTATCAAAGCTGGAAAAATTTACATTTTTGGGGAACTCATATTTTCATTCCACTGGCTTCACAAAATTTTATTCTAATGCAATATATATTTACACTTGAAAAACTTTTACTTCCTATCATACTTCACTAAAATAAAAATGTATGTAAATTGAAATTTAAAATTGTAAATTTTAAAAACTTCCCCATGCCCATAAGTCTGTAAGTGTTAAAAATTCTTGTGTTATCATCACAATTGTTATACAAAATTAATTAAAACACAACTTGCAAAATTTGATAGAAGCATAAAAAAGATTATTTTGGAAATGCATTTCTTAGTGAGATGAATAGTACCTTCACCCCCGCCCCCCCATTAGTTTATTTATCTACTGTAATTGAATATTACTACTAGGAAGTTGGAGTTTAGTGTAAATTCTATTGCATTTTTTGAGTGCAAATACTGAGAAACCCTATTCACATAAATAAGGAGACATGAAAGGAATTCTGCTATAGCCAGGTCTCTCAGTGTTTTGAACTCCTTCCAAGTTAATGACCAAAAATCACACAGACACTAACACACACCAAGAACTAGTATCAAAAAATAATTTTTAATCATCTAGCAACTGACGACTTGTTAAAAAATAAACCAAATTTTCATTAGAAGATCCCTTGTCATTCACTTTCTCAGCACTGATGAGATGCACCATAGCAAGACTCTGGGTGGTGAGAACAGTCCAAACCACTTCAACTAGGGCTTCAATGCTTTTTATAATAACCTCACAAGGTGAGGTTCACAAAGGGTGAATATAAACCCTTACGTGATGGAGGAAACTTATACATCTTCTAGATATAACTTCTGTGATGATGGAAATGTTCTATATCTGCACTGTCCCATATGGTAGCCACTCGTCACACGTTACTATTTCAATTTAAAAATTCATAATACTCAATATTCATACATAGCTAGTAGCAACTCTACTGGACAGCACATTTAGACACTTCTACTCAAAGTGTGGTTTGCAGCTTTGGCTGGCAGCTTGTCAGAAATGAATAACCTCAGGCCCCGCCTCAGGTGTACTGAATCAGATTACGCATTTTAACAAAATTCCCAGGTGATTCATATATACTCAGTTTGAGAAGCACTGTGCTAGAAACCTCTAATTTGTACAAAATTTTTCCTTATATTGACCAAAAAACTGCCTCCATGAAATGTCCACCCTCTCGCCTCAATTCTTGCTCCTGGCCACACAGTGCAAATCAAATTCCCTTTTCCTAGCAACAGCCCTTCCCAAGTATTTGAACAGCTACTAAATTCTCCCCCCTCCCACCTTTTCCTTTCTCCCCCAGGTCTAATTTTCTCGAGGTTAAAAACACATAACTCTTTCAACTACTTCCATTAGAGAAAGGGCCCCAAACTGGGTTTCCCGAGTGTCTTGCAAACCACGTGTCAAAGACGGCGGGTCAAAGATCAGGCTGCTCTCTAGGAACCCAAGAGCCTAACAGTTCCTGGTCTCTGGGCTTCTCAAACCCACTGCCCACGACGATATTGGAGTCCGCCAGTAACCCCTCCTCCATCTCCTAGTCCCCATTCCCGCCACCCAGCCTGCTCTTCCCTTTCCCGGGCCGGCACCTGACTCAGAAGACGCGGTCGAGACACGATGCCCCGCAGATCGATGTAGACGGGGGAAGAGAGCCCGCTCTTCAGCACGAAGTTCCCAAACTTGAAAGCCTGCACGTCGTACAGACCCGTTACCAATGACCCCAAAGCTGCATCGGCGGCCGCCATCGTCGCGCGCTGTTTGCTCCAAACTCCCAACCGCCCCCGGCCTGCGGCGCCCCCGTGACGTCACCCGAGACGTCCCGCCTCTTCCGCCCCCTTTTCCGGCGGCCGGGCGGGCTCGCTGGGCGCGGTCCCGGGTGTTAGGTAGCAAGGGTCAGGCGGCAGTAGGGAAAGTCGTGTCGGGGTCTGTGCTTCTGCTGGCTGCGTCTGGATGGGATCGCTGGAGTTTAAAGGTCCAAATAGTTAGATTGACTGCGGGATCATAAAGTCAAGCCTCTCAAGAGAGTTTGTATAAATCCGTTTTTATATAGCTCAGTGTCCTCTTAATTATCTCTACTCCTTGGCCGAGCATGTCGTTATATGCCTATTAGGCATGACTCCTCTCCCCCCCACCCCGCCTTCTGGTTTCTCCAAATAGAGTGTAAATTCTCGAATACAAGGACCTTTACTCAATTCTTTTGTTAACTTCATGGTGTCCGGCACATGACAGTGTCATAGCAATTTGCACATGGGGCTATAAAGCGCTTAGCAGGTAATTGCTTATTACCGCTTGTACTGGAGGAGGAAGTGTGTTTATTCTGGTTAGAGTAGCTCAAGTGCTTGGCACGTAGTAAGTGTGCAGCAGGTGAGGAAGAGAAGGGAGCAGAGTAGAGGAGGATGAATTGATCGGTGTCAAGGTTATCCAGGCGGGTAATCTTACTAGCCAATCTGAAAATCCAAGTGTATTGGTCTTTACAAATAAATCCTTTCAAATGGGGGAAATTCTCATCATGTCTAGAAGGCAATGCTTTAAGGAAAATAACCCTTAAAATCATAGGACTCATGGTTGTTACTCATCAAGTTGATTCTGTTTTCACTTCTATATTTCTATATTCTTTATATATGTCTGTATTTTCTCTGAAGAGATTGTGCTGACCAGCCAGTGTGAAGAACCAATGCTTTTTTTTTAGCGAGGAAGATCAGCCCTGAGCTAACATCCATGCTAATCCTCCTCTTTTTTTTTTGCTGAGGAAGACCGGCTCTGAGCTAACATCTATTGCCAATCCTCCTCCATTTTTTTTCCCCCAAAGCCCCAGTAGATAGTTGTATGTCATAGTTGCACATCTTTCTAGTTGCTGTATGTGGGACGCGGCCTCAGCATGGCCAGACACGCAGCTAGTCCGTGCGCACCTAGGATCCGAACCCGGGCCGCTGGTAGCAGAGCGTGCGCACTTAACCACTAAGCCACGGGGCCGGCCCAAGAACCCATGCTTTTGACAGTTGTTTCTCATTTCAAATAAATGCAGTAAAATCTTGATGAAATAGAAGCCAAATATTAAAACATTTTTGTTCTTATTGGCAAAATAAACTAATCACTTCAGTCTCTAACACTAGCTAATTGACGGTGTGCTATGAATCAGTCTCATTTGCACTTGGGTGCCACATGCAGACTCTTTCAAAGCCTGGTCATGTCTGCATAGGCTAATCCAGGCTCCTGGAGGCCACACTATGATACATAAACTTGTAAGATCTAGTCCAAATGGCCTGCCAGTCTTCTAACAAAGTTGCCATGTGAAACACAAGAATGAAGTTAACAACACACATCTGAGACTTATTTGGCATTTTTGAATAGAGAAATGCCTTAGAAAACTTCTCTAGGCTACAGAGTTGTGGCTTTCTTTCCAAAACGCTGGGCAAAAAGTGTAATAGTAATGTGATATCTTCACCTTGTCAAAGGCTTTCATATATTTGCAGGAAGTGAGAAAAAAAATTACTTTTTTTTTGAACAAAGGTTTTAATTAGGAAGAGAAGGGGAAGACCACCAGAAATATCTTAGTATAGTATATTTATAGGAATGCATAACTTGTGAGATGTACATTTTGAAGTTTCATCCATAACTTAGAACATTTACTGTAGTAATAACAACAAGACAGCAGGTTATCACTTTACAACATTACACGAGTGATTTTGACTTACAAATAAAATATTTACAACGCTACCTTTACAAAACGACATTGTGTGCATACAAAATGAACAACTGCAGAAAAATTTAAAAATAATAAGACAACCAAAAACCCAGAAGATACACTTAAGGCAGACCAGCAAGACACTGAAATAATTAAGGCTGTGGAATTCTTCTGCACCTTGAAAATATAGAGCTATTTATCAATACTGTGGAGTGATTTTAAATCAATTGTTACAAGCCTGATGGAAGTATGTAGTTATATGTATATGTGTAATGGTCCCTATGGGGAAACCTGTCCACTTATGGATAAGGCCCTTTATCTGAATGGCCAGAGAAGCCCACCCCAAACTCTCAAGAGACTTGGTGGGGAGGGGTCACTCAAAACCAAGAGGTGCCAATGCAGTTTGCAAACCAATTATTAATAATTCAAATATAAAGATATAAAGACTCCAGGTAAACAAAATAACCTAAATAATGGCCCCATTATGATTCAGGCTTTGTTTTTTGGCTTTGTGGACTTCAAAAGACAGCAAATAATTCCCAAATGAGTAGAATCTAACTCTGCCCATCAGCCCTAATGGTTTTGAATGTCCCTAAATGGTTTTCCAATAGAAAAACTGACCCACCTGGGCTGTCTTCAAATGGATAGATTTCTGCATATGAGCAATAACATATACATACATATTATACACTATATACATGTACAGATGTATATATATCCATATTTTCCAACAGTTTGCACTTTGATCACTACTGTTCTCTGACTAGGATCTCATTCTGAAGAGTATGTTTTTTCACAGTCTTCACATTTGTCCTAACTACGAGTTTTACTCACCTTCCCCATAGAGTAGGCTGAAGTTTGGCAGAAACAGAAAAGCACCAGGGTCAAAAAAATCAAACACAGAGATGACAGATATGGCTTAAGTTAGTAAGAGAAGATCTATGTTTTAACTTCAAACTCATAACCACAGTCTTTGAGATGATGGTAACAGTCCCCACAAGACTCCAGGATGTGGATGCATTTCTTGATAGAAGTCTGACATTGATGGAACTCATGCTAGCTATTCCTGGGCTAGCAAATTAGCTTGCTTCAATTAAGCCTCAAGAGTTGGGAATCCGAAAATTATTTGCGCTTTTTTTCTACCACCCTCCTTTTTCTCAGCTTTCTTCACTATTTGAAATAAGAGTTACCTGAATAGTTAATCTTGATAATTTGAATAAAAACTAAACCTGACCCCATTTTAGAATCTCCCAGCAAACAGGCTGACAGGAAAACACAATAGCCTATGAGTATTAATTTCAGGCTTTCCATAAATGTCCCTTAAAGATGAAAATTTGTCTTAGAGTAATTGCTTTTTCCTCTCCTCTAACTTCTATGTATACTGAAAATGAGGAAGAAATGCCTTTCATAGAAAATATGGCCTGTGATATTTCTGTGTTCTATGTCTCTATAGATTTCTCACATGAATAATATTTTTTATTAAAAATCTCCAGTGCTATGGACAAATTTCAGCCCTTTTTAACCCTCTAGAATTAATGAAACAGCTGAGAACCTTGTGGTTTTTAGAAAAGAAATGTTAACATAGTAGCTTCCCTTTCTTAGTGGAGTACGTGTAAACCTTATCTTTCCTAACACCACTCTGGGTTTAGTCATTCATTTCTAAGTGCTCCCTAGAGCTTAAATAGTTAAGGAAAATCATAATGCAAATAAGTCCACTGAAAGCTCACATACTGTGTTTGCCTAACCCAGACTTCACAGAAATGCTACATGGGAGAGAAAGGAATAAGGCCCACTTTACTCAAAACTGAACAAGGAAGTGGTTAGTCTGTACCTTTGCCCTTATGCAGAGACCCTTACATTTGAAATAGTTCCTCCTTTATCAAATGCTTGGGACAAAGTTTTAGTTAATACACAGAAATAGCCACTATTTAGTTTATAACATATTTGCTTCCTAATTTTCTCACAAACCTAAATTTCCATGTTTTTCCACATACGCAAGAAAAACGGCAATGACTAACTCACGGGCACTAAATCAGAGATGATGGGACAGCAGATATGCAAATCCTGAAACACCTAATTATCTAAAAAAAAGGTCCAAGGTTTCCCCTCCAAAAACCAACAGTTCAATTCATTTCTGCACCTGTGAGTTTAATGTGCCTCTCATAATAGATGCCTACGAGACTCTAAAGAAATGAGCTGTGATATCAGAAAATATTTTATTCTCATTTCTGCCCTCCCAGTGAGGAAAGTGACTGTTTGGGTTCTTCTCTGTCAATTTTTCTAGAGCATAAAGCTTGAGAAGAGAGAGTGGCGGTTGCTCTGGGAGGCCTCTTACTCTTTGTGTCTGCCATAAGATACTGGAGAAAACAGTTTATTAACATAAGACTTCATCAGCTCTCCTAACCTTTTTCTGTAGACAAGCTTTTAAATGATTGAAATTACAGGCTAAGACCAAATAACATCTAGACAAAGAGCAGCTAGTATTTCCAATTAAAATCAATTTACAGAATTTAATCTCATGAGTTTGCAAATGATATCTAAAGACATGAACATTGAAAACCTGGAATGTTCAAAGTCACTATCAATAAAATTCTTAGCACTGGCATTGTGTAGCACTTTAAAAAAAATCAAAGTATTTTCTAGACCTCCCAACTAAGGTATTTTCCCAACATTCCTATGAGATGAATGTCCTTCCCTCCTTCCCCCCAACTCCCATTTTAACAATGGGGACATTCGGGGCAGAAAAAACACTTTCTGTAAGAAAGGACGAATCAGGAATAGCTGAGGTTGAAACTCAAGAATTCCTGGGCTCACCTTATATTCAGATGTTTTCATTTAAAAGATATTTTAAAATAAAGAGAAAATGCTGCAGTATCAGTCAATCTAAATACAATGAACTTCTTTATCTCCCATCCTCCCCTCTGAAAGGCACTACTATTTATAAAGGCTTTGTGAACCACAAAGCGCTAAAGCCAGCTTTTCCTCTGCTTCCTCTACTCCCCCAAGAGTGTTTATGGCTGTGAGAGACCCGAAGGACACCTCCAACATTGCAATTTTGTTCTTAAAAGTTTTCCCACAATCAGCTGTAAGTGGATATAAATTTCTTTAATTTGAAACAAATGTAAAAGATGCAGTAAGTCATTATACCTTTTAAAAATTATTATAGGTTGTCCCTGATCTCTTCCTCCTCTCTGCATCCCACCCTTACAAAAAGCCTCAAAACTCTATACAATGACTATAAGCCAAGCAACAAACTTGTGACTTGAACCAACGTTTATTTTTCCCATTTCAACTGGAAGTTCATTCCCACTAATTCCTAGTTTTGATTTCAAGAACTGCCATAATTGTAGTAGAAGTGGACTATTTTCTTTTCTCTCCCCTCTTCTCTCCCACAAAGTAATAAATATCTCTGCCAAAACAGGTATAAGAAAGTGGGTCCTACTCCTTCATGTCTTACCACAGTTGCCCACAGAGCAACCTAAAGTACATTTCCCAGCCCCAT
This sequence comes from Ceratotherium simum simum, assembly GCF_057802395.1. Taxonomy (NCBI): domain Eukaryota; kingdom Metazoa; phylum Chordata; class Mammalia; order Perissodactyla; family Rhinocerotidae; genus Ceratotherium; species Ceratotherium simum. Next base: position 25,819,080 of record NC_141914.1, on the reverse strand, counting down.
CATTTCCAACGTGCTGTGGAGAATTCTTGAACCAGGACCACTAGCTTATCCCTGTTGGGAGGGACCAGGAGCTTTGCAGACAGGGAGCCTCCCTGTTAGTTTTCTTCAGTTATCAAACTATATAAAATATACACCCTTTCTCTTGGGGCCTCTATTAAATTCATTCTACTCTAATGATTGTACTTTGGCTCCAATTAACAAAATCCTACTGCTTTTCATTTCTATGTCCCTCCTCTCCTGTCTCCTCACTTCCCCAAAAAGTGTACTTGGGGCGATTCCATACAATCTCACATCTGGACCATCCTAACTCTGATGTAAAAGCTGATATAAAAGCTTTGGCTCTAACATTCTGTCAAATGTCCTCCCCACAATATGATTTCATTAATGCTCTCCTGTGCAATCTGTGCACCATTGTCCTAGGCCCTGTCCTTCTCAAGCAGAAATTCAGCTTGTCTCCTACATGGTCATAAAAACTCAACTTGACTCATTAGGGGGCTCTGTTGTCCACAATGGATGGAACAGAACTTGCCAAGCCATACTTTATAAATATTTGGAATCCTCAGCACCTGCAATCTATCCCAGGATAAGCCCTAGGGACCAGGCTTTCTTCTTTTACGCTCTGATGAAGACATATTTACTAAAAGAGTTTTTAGTAAATATGTTTTAAATTTTAAAATATTGTATCATATAGTATTTGTATATACATACGGGTTTAAATGAACAGTATGGAGAGCTAGTCAAGAGAGAGCTCTGAGGGAGACTTGATGACCCAGGGCCATTTGAAAACTAGGAAACAAATACAGTCGAAGTCAGTTTCCATATATTTGGTTAATCCTGAAAATATGAAGTGCTATCTAGTCTTATTGCTTGTACTTTCTACTAATTTATTAATCTATAATCTTGGACAGGATGAGGTGGAGGGTGGATGAGGAAGCTGACTTTGAAACCAATGGAAAAGAATGATGAGCCTATTTAATTCTACATTTCCACTGTGAGAATAAGTGTTTTTATGTTTTAAAGTTCAGGCTTAGTTTCCACCTTTCTTTTTCATTTAGATATGTTTGTAGTTCTCTTTATCCTTCATAAACGCTCTGCTTGCACTTCTGTGCTGCATGATTTTAATTTTCTCAATCCTATTATAGGAGAGAAGCAATGCTATTAAACCTGATTTGGACAAACACTTGAGTTATATTTTTAAAATATGATTTGCATAACAGCAATTTTCAAAGCACATTCTAGAAAACAAAGAGTGTATCATGTACAAACATAAAAGGAAAACTCTTCCCCAAAAACAAAAAAAGAAAGGAAAAAATCATGAAATGCCCAGGTTTAATTTTTTTTCCCACCAGCAGAATAAAGGGCAGTTCATAATCATCTTATATGGAGAATAGACACCAGAAAGCAGCGTTGGCCTCTACGTGCAATTAGTCCTTTTAAGTCTAGGGAATTATCGGTGGCTGAGTGCTGATAAGTATTGCGATTGCAGCTAAAACTCAATGCTCTGTTAGGATGATGCATCAGATTTTATTCCATGGCTTCAAAAAGGACTTGGGACTAGGCCTTTAAAAGGCCTATATGGCTGCCTCCTTTTGGTAAGCACCCCTTAGCTTCCATAAGGAGTTAGAAATAAAGCAGGCCAACTTTCTGAGGACTGCATTCTACAGCTGTAGAAGACACCAGAAAGTGTTGTGATGTCGTTCATAGGAACTGTAGGAAAGGTTTCTATTTGCCCTTTTGTATGAACCTGTTATATTCATAACCTATTTCAAACCGAGTGTAGACATAAAAATAGCCCCACAACTCTTACTGTATTTGGACTTATTTCCTGGCAGGCTTTCCTGCCAGATTAACTCTGAGCTGCCAGTGAATTTGGGGGTAGCATTTCATATACAGAACCTCTGTTGTCAAATGCCTGTGGCCACGAGAAAAATCTTCTCGTTCACAGACTGCAAAAGGGTAACATTGCTTTCTCTTAACGCACAGGTTCTGGTAAAAGATTTCTATACAAGATTTATAAAATGCTCTAAAAAACTTGTCTTCTAATTGTGCTTAGTCAAAACAATGTAATGCTTCTGTAAATAAATTACTGTCTTAACTGGAACACTCAAAGTTACTTATGATTGATTTCATATATATCTCTATATTATAAAACTCTGAAACCTGCATTGGATATATTTTACTGTATGTGTATATGTATCCTATTAAGAAACTATATCTAAGTAATCTAAACCAGAATAGTTGACATACATGACATCTCTGTTAAATAGAACTTTTTGCTTAAAATTTCAGCAAAGGCAGAAACCTTTTATACTCACTACAGTGAGCTTAAGTTTTTCCCAGTTAATTACTCATTTTGGAACACACAACATAACAGCGAATATTCTTGTTATCCTTGCCCCTCTTTTTAATACTTTTGGTGACTCTGCATCTTTCTCTCTTCTGAATGACCTTCTGGAAAGCCCCTGGCTTTAGGGTGACTTTACTCCTGCTTAGACCCTGAATAACCACTGACGAGGTTTAAGAGGTACATCTCTCAATCCAGAGAACCGCATGGAGTGAAATAATTAACAGAATTATTTACAGACACATTCAGTCTTGCTTTGGTTCACACTGCACTTCCATGTGAAACCTCAAGGGCCAGGAGATGGCTACGTCCCTTGGTTTACCCGGTTGACAATATAGCTCTTGACATCAGGAACAGGCCGCACATCGTTCTGATGCTTGCGGCGTTCTATGAAGCACGCCAGGCGGGAGGTGTCCAGGGGGATCTTGGAGTAGCTGCCATTGTGGGGCTGCAGCCACGGATGCTGCAGGCAGGTGGCTGCCGTGGGCCGCCTTCGAAAGTCTTCCTGTAAGATCACATTGATGAAATCTCTGGCAGCATTGCTGACGCCGCAGAAGTACTCATGGGGGAAGCTGAAGTCCACCCTGCACACATTGATACATGTCTCCTCTTTGCTCTCATCCAAGAAGGGGGAGACCCCACTCAGCATGACATATGTCAGAACCCCGATGCTCCAGATATCTGTGCCCAGGGACACAGGGATGCCTTGGATCACTTCTGGGGCAGCAAACTCGGGGTTACCCAGCAGGTGGTGGATGTGGAAGTGACCTGAGATCTGGACAGCATCCTCCAAGTCAATGAGCTTCACTCGAGGCACTGGAATTCGTAGGTCAATAAGCAGGTTTTCAGGCTGGGGAGATCCAGGGAGGCAGGGAGAAGAGAAGGCAAGTTCAGATCTCTGCTTTGACTACCCGTAGAACTCCACTGGTAGCCAATAGCAACTCTGCTATTCTTTGATAAAGTCTACGGTGTATGGGACATTTCCTATGCAAAGTGCATAGAAGGCTTCAAAGAAGCTAAACTCTAAGTTTGGGCAGTACTTCAGAGAAATCGTTTAGCATTGAAAATCATGTCTTAACTACCCCTTACTTCTGCATTGAATCAAGAATAAATTATTCATTTTGGAGAACAGGGGCTTCTTTTTGAGCACCATGAAAAAGAAGGTGATATTTATTGGCTTCCTTTTATAAAATCAGATGAAGTGGTTAAAGCCTCCCTACCTTGTCTCACCCTAGACGTCATTGTGACTTTGGTGTGTTCTCATTAATTCACGAATAACACAATTAAATTGTGTGACAACCTAGTTTCTGTTTAATATTCATAAGGATTCTACTCTAGGTAAATAAAATGAATTAGAATTTACATCCCTCAAGGGTAATGACTGGCAGGTGGGACTTAACCATTGCCCTGCAAGGGTTGCTATTTCTTCTTACCTTTATGTCCAAATGTGCAACCCTGCAGTTGTGAAGGTACTGTAGAGCTTCCATGATGTCCCGGATGTAGAAAGCTACTTTTTCTTCCATCAGCTCATCATGATTCATAAGGTAGTCTAAGAGCCGGCCATCATCCATCCTGAAAGTAGGGAGGAAAAGCCAAAGGAAAATGTTTGTAAAGAAACAGAAAAATAACAGATCTGTAAGATTGCTAAGACCTATCCCATTCCCTATTATAAGTTAAGATCAATGTTGCAACACATGCATATTTTAGTTAGAGCCCAAAGTTAGTATAATGTTCAGAACTTAAATAAATAACAAATGTGGTTTGCTTCAGGGAAGAAATTTGTGTGACCTTAAGATACATTCTGTTTTGTTAACTTCTAAAATTGCTCACGAGGAAAAAGGCCTGACATCTCTTTAACGGGTGAGATTCCAAAATAGAGAAACTCTTCACAGAGAGAGAGAGAAAGAGAGATCTCAGCAATATTCTAATTAACTGGAACCTGGTGGCTGCAAGCAGCCCCACATATGTTTTGCAAATTGCTTTTATTTGTTAATTTTTAATTGGGGAAAAATGGAAAATAGGCAAAGTTTGTCCTTGGCATTCTTGACCCCTTTTTGAATCCTTTGCCTTTTGGGCAACTTTCCAATCTTAAAAACTGTGACTGAAAACAATGTACGAGGAGCCAGCCAGATACAGGGTTGAATCCTGGTTCCGCCACTTAAAGGCTGGGGGCTTGGAGCAAGTCATTTAAACTCTCTGTGTTTTGGTTTCTTCATCTTTAAAGTGCGAATAATAACAACAATAATAACACCTTCTTCATTATGAGGATTGTGCAAGGATCAAGTGAGACAAGGAGGCATTTAAGCATAATTGGTAGCAATATGCTCGATAAATGGCAACTCTTTTCAGGTACCCTGTGCCCTCTTTAGCAAGGAGTGACCAGATGTCAAGCAGTTATTCTCTAATGTGCATTGAGCTGTTGAAGGCACATCCCCAGGAAATACCCAGGCAGAGGAGCTTGAACCAGCATCAGAAACTACTTTTAAGCACAGCTGAAACCCTCCAGACAAGTTTCCATTCTCTTCTCTAGCTTCTTCCTTCCCACTGGTCTCCTCTCCTGCTTTCCTTGACAGGAGCAAAGGCTAGGACCAGTGAAGACCTCCTTTGCCTTCCTCTGACCCTGCCAGGGTGGGGTGGGAATGGTGAGCATGAAGTGGAGTGGAGTAGGATTGGGCTTATTAGATGCACCCCCCCCGAACTTCTTGGGGTGCTTAAGTGAGAAATTCATAGTAGCACTGCTCTAAGACCAGAAGGTCTCAGCCACCAAGTTCACCCTTAGAGCTCTTGGATAATGCAGACACCCAGGCCCCACCGTAGACTAGGGGAACAGAACCTCAGATGCCTGGTAGAGAAAAGCTCTAGCAGCGATTTGGATGGCTGCCTAAGGGGGGCCCCACAGTCATGGCATAACCAAGTTTTGGAAGGGTTTAGCTCAGGCATTGCCTCTCAACAAATCTTCTCTGAACCTCAAGTCCAGCCAAGCATCCTTCTATGTTCTCACAGCAACCCTCCCCTGCATACGCATGTACCATGCTTTATTGAAATCATTCATTTATCTATTGGTCTTCCTCATTAGGCTTATAACTCCTCAAGGGCAAGAACTATATCTTTTCGTCTTTGTTCCTCCCACCCTGGCCCAGGTCTACACAGCGGTTGGCACACAATGAGTGCTCAGTAAATATTTTATAAACTAGTTCAAGCCAGTATTCATCAAATTTAATCCTTACAACATCCCTGAGAAGTGGAAATAATTCTTCAGACTTCACAGATGAGGACCCGGAGGCCCAGGAAGCTAAGTACACTGCCCCAGATCACAGAGCTGGGATAAGAGCCCAGGTTCTTCATTCCAAGAATGGCATCTTTCCATTGCACTGTGGCAGCTTGGTAATCAACACCTTCTCTTGGAATGGTAATCAGCAATGTGATGGGGCAAAAGTTCCAGGTCTGCTGTACCACTTTGGTACACAAGCGACAATACCTCTTATTGGAACTCAAGTATCACATGTTGTCACTTGTAAACAAAGATAGTTCACTGTCAAGAGAATATGTCTTTTGAGTTAGGAAGCTCCCAACAAACAGGTTGGGCTCTGAAAGGCTGTTTGTAAGTGTACTTATTAATTCTTTTGTGATACTTTATATAGCTGTGTAGTAGCTGGCATGTTGTCACTTTGGTTTTGTCTCCTCTTGTTTCTTTTCAACCAATCTAAAAAGGTACCCAAAGATGTTTTCATGTTCTTTCTTTTTTTCATCATAAATAAATTTATAAGTTACTGCCTCAAAGGCCCCCATACACAAACACCTTGACTAACAAGAGCAAGACTAAAATGACAGTTGAAAAGCTGTAAATGGAGGTGCTTCTTTGCTGAACATCAGTTCATGTGGAGCCATACACAGCATCAGTCTTCAGTGCAAATGTCTGTCTTCTCTTCAGGCCCAGGGCCCCATTAGTACCGATCAGATAACATTTCTATGAGGGCTCAGTACTCTGAAAAGACTGTTCTCTTTAGCTTCTGTAAGATCTCTCTGAACCACAGAGCATGATCTCTTCCTAGCTTGGGGAAATAGTGGGGAGCATGTGACCTTATTGCTCTATTCTGGCGCCAAGTATGTGGGCCCAAGTGTATGGTTGCCTGAGTCCCTAGAAAATCTGGAATGAGTGCAGTGTTATGAAGATAAGGTTCTACCCTAAAAGGAATCTCTTGGGTGACAGACTGGGGATGCTATGGCAGTGGAATGATGCACAAACTGCTCTCTTCCATTTCAACTCCACCCATGTCAATAAGCCCACTGTCAAGCTTTTTCTAAACTCCGGCCCAGCCCAAGAGTCCATAATAGAAAGAAAATGCAAATTGGAGAAAGATGTGGGTTCAAGTCCCAGCTTCACCATTTCCTAGTTTCAAGGAGTTAGTTTTAGTTAACTTCCTTATTTTTTGATTCTCTAATCTATAAAATAAGAATAACATTTTAATTTATTTATTTAAAAATATTTTTTTTGCTGAGGAAGATTCGCCCTGAGCTAACATCCACTGCCAATCTTCTTCTTTTTGTATGTGAGCCACTGCCACAGCATGGCCACTAACAGACGAGTGGTGTAGGTCCACGCCTAGGAACCAAACCTGGGCTGCTGAAGTGGAGTGCACCAAACTTAACCACTAGGCCACTAGGGCTGGCCCAAGAATAACATTTTTATGCAATGGAGGAGAGAGTGCATGTGACATACAACACTTTGTAAACGATAAGACATTGTATAAAATGTAACTGCCTTGTCCATCAATTGTGGGCAATAAGTAACCCAAACATCTGGGGACCTCCTTAGAGAGATGACACCTGTACTTACAGTTCCAAAATCAGGATGTAGGATGTGGGGGACTCATAGGTGTCATGCAGAGTGATGTACTGGGGGTGCTGCAGGTGCTGAAGGAGGGCAGCCTCGTGGGCAGCCTGCTCTTTTTTCTTCATTTTTTTGCTAACGAATTTCACGGCGACATCTTTGCGGGTAGCTTTGTGAATGCACTTCTTGACTATGGAGAAACGGCCTCTGGAAAACAAAAGGGAGACAGTGTTTTGCCAAGATTCATCAATCAGCTAGGTATCATTTTATTCAAGGATGTCTAAAGTTTTATCCGAAGTGGTCAGACAGCAACATTTTACTAGGAATCCTGCTTTCCTGTATTTTTAATTATCATGTTATCATTCAGAAAAGCCATTTTTCCTTCTTTAGATTTAAGGTTCTTTGAGATTTGAAAAACTAACAAATAATACTTTTTAGTCAATATATTTCTCTGTCTTTTTGAACATCAACCACAGGTTCAGTTTTCTAAACAGTATATTTGTATAAAATGCAATAATAACAACAGTAACGATGTTAAAGGTGGAATTCTGCTCTATGATAATTTCAAAAACATGTTTTAAAGAGGCAATTTTTTCATTTTATTTTGTATTTATCTTTTTATTATGAAAAACATCTAATATACACAAAAGTAGAGGGACTAGCATAGTAGATCTTCTATGCACTCAGCAGTCAGCGTCAATAATTATCAACATTTTGACAACCTTATTTCACCTATTCCTTTCCCACCATCTGCCTTTTTTTTCTGGAGTATTTTAAACAAAATCCAGATATCATGTTATTTCACTCATAAATACTTCAGTTTGCATCTCTATTGACAAGGACATTTTAAGATATATAACCACGATGCCATTTTCACATCTAACAAAATTAACCACACCTAAAATAGACAGAATGGTTCCCAGACCCAGCTGTAGCCCTATGGAAGGAAGTTAAGAGAGTGAAATAGAAGGGGAACTGGTCAGCAATGAAGCAGAAAAAGGGAGGGTCCAAGAGGTGAGAAGGCAGTGCCATCCAAGGCCCATCCACGAGGTGCACTAACCCATGAGCACAGGAGGAAACGGTTGGCAGAGCAGTCCATTCCTCTAGCAGAAATCGATGCATCAGACACCACGGAGTATGGTTCCCCTGCCCTCAACTATGCTGGTGTCCCCAAGAACAGAAGCACTCTGTTTCTCCCTTTCTAGAGAATAAACCTCCAGCCTTCTCCCAGATGGGGAAGGACAATCATACAGCTATCTGAAGCTGGGAGGAGATCTGGAGCCACAACTTCTTCTCACACTGAGTTCAGCCAATCCTTCCAATGTTAGCATCCTCTTTACACCTATTTCCAGAGGAACTTGGTGCTGCCAGTACCTGAGCCATTGGGGAATTCTGCTGCAGAAGTCATACTGGCTTTCACTAGACTCCACCACTGACTTGGATTGAGTTTTCGCAGATCTCCTAGGTCATTTGTCACTCTTTCACCTGTTTTTCTGCTTTTAATTCTTTATTGTTGTTGTCTATTCTTCCGAAGTCCTTATCCTTATGTACCTGCTTAAAAAAATTCCTTTACTGTAGATTTAGTGAGGTCTCAGGAGGGAGTGAAAATAGATGGCTGTGTTCAACCTGCCATCCTTACCTGGAGGCCTGGTGCTGCTACCTTTCTGGATCCTGTACAGGTAACCTATCAGCATTCCCAGGGGACAACTCCCTGAGCTTCTTTACACTGCAATGGTGCCTGTCTAGTTTATTTCTGCTTAAATATGCTGTGCTCAAGTGCTCTTTGCTTCTATAATGGGCTATAGGAGTGAAGATATTTTTTTTTGTACCATGGTTTTTATAATATTTAATTACTGGAGAGCTATTTTTAACAAGATAGTCGTATAGGCCTAGAATTCTAAGTTTAGGTGTGCTGGAGAAAGTTGACTCACTTCTATGGCCCTGGTACAGATATCTTTCATGTGTCTCATGTAAGTATCTACGTGTTTTACTTCTACTCTGTTACCCTACAGCATTTTTAACGGATTTTCTGAAAATATGAGGACTATACTTAAGAGAGAAGAAAAGCTTCAGGTTATTGGAGATGAGATTTTTGAAAAACCATTGATTGCTCTGAACAGATCAGAACACTGATTTCCCCTTTGAGAAATATCAAAACATCCATCTCTTCTAGGTAAAACATGCCCTTGCCTATGGTTATCAACAGCAAATGCAGGTCTCGGGGAGGAATTAACCAGTGCATCTGGGTGATGAGACCAGTTTCATTCAGAACTAGGTGGGGATTTGATTTGCTCATTTTTGGGGTCATATCTAGCTTCACGAATTTCAATACAATGGAGCAAACTAGATTTCAATTACTAGGGCCTATTTTTGACAAAAATTGCTGTGATGAGAAACAACATATGCTGATAAAACAAGCAAAGGCTGAGAGTCAGGTGACCCAGGAGTTGAATTCTGTCTACACTTACTAGTTGTGGGGCCTCGAGAAAGTTACTTAACTTTCCTTTACCGAAAGTTTCCTTTACTGGAAATCTACTCAAACACTACCTCACGGTGCTGTAAGGATTAGATTAAATACCTTTTGTATAATATCTGCATAGTATCCATAACACTATAGATACTTAATAAACATCATCGTCACCATTATTACCACATAAATTTCCAGTGGCCTTTTTTTTTCTCTGTTTGGCTACACACAGAAGAGGGGAGAGCAGAGCTAAAATGGGTTTGTGATGAGAGGTGTTTGTACTGAATGGCAGTGAGTTACGTTGTGACTCTGCCTAAGAAACAGGAATAAGGAACATCTTGGCTTTCTCCAAAGCCTCTGTCACAACCACCCCACTTAGGAAATTTATGCTTCATTGAGAGACGTCAGTCGAAGATGGAGATGACGCTAATGGCCCATTGTGAGTGGCTGCTCTTTTATTTATACGTCTAGGGTGGGTGGGTGACTTGCAAGATCTACTTGCATTCTCTCACCTAGACCACCTGGAGCCCAATGCATGCACAGGGTAAAACCCCCTTTTGTTCCTTTCCATCAACTATTTTGTGGGACAGGTGATAGATTTTTTTCATTATCCTGTTAAAAATCATATTTTTATCCTTTTTATTTTTGAGGACACACTTTTCTAACCAAAATACTGAAAGAAAGAGAGAGAGGGAGGTGTGTGTATGTGTGTGTGTGTGTGTGTGTGTGTGAAGGGGGATATTGGACTAGAAATATCCATAAAACAATGTGCTTGACATATGAACATATATGAGACCTGTACCCAACAAATAGTGATTATACATTCTTCTCAGGGACACACGGAACCTTTTATGCAAATTGACCATGTACTACTCATAAAGCAAGTCCTAACAAAAATCAAGCGATCAGTATTATATAGACCAAGTTCTCCAACCACAATGCAATTAAATTAGAAATCAGTAACAAGAAGATAATTTCTTAAAATCTCAGACATTTGGAAATTTTAAACATTTCTACTACAATTGGGTCAAAGAAAAAAATCATAGTTGGAAGAAAAATATATAGAACTAAATGATAATGAAAATGCCACATATCAGAACTCTGGGGATGTAGCTAAAATTACACTTTGAAGAAAAGGTTGAGCCTTAAATTCTTATATTAGAAAAGAAGAAAGACTGAGAGTTGAGGAGTGAAGGTTCCAACTGAAGAAGTTAGAAAAAGAACAATAGAAAATACACATAAATATTCTAGTTTTTCCTTATTATGGAGAGAATGCACTTAGTAAAAGAAACAACAACAAAAGCAAGCCATTAGTCTGATGTGATGTTAAGCGTTCATGAAGGAAGGAACAGAAAATGAGGTCATTACCTTCCAATTTCATTCAGCTCAGTATAAGCTGAATCAAAATTTTCCTTCCAACAAATGGTGGCGCCATCGGCAGCAGCGTCTTTGGGAGAGAGAAAAATCATTTAGGATGTTGAGGATTATCACATGAGAACAAAGAAAAGGTTAACAGCAAAGCTCTAGCATCACCCCAGAGCAATTCTCATGACTAACTAGGGGGCCTCACTCAGTGGGAAAATGCCACGATTCTCTGAAATGTTATTTTAAAAATATCCAAGGGGAAACTGACATGACGGAGTCAGACTCCCTGCGCCACCTACGTAAACAAAGGGAAAACTTGGGACAATCAGAAAAGTAACTTCTGGATATTTTTAAAATAGACATTTGGTAGAAAAAATTGAAAGTGAGAAAGAAAAACACTTTGAAGGCTAGAAAAGCCAGTGGAGTCAGCGTTGGAGGGAGGAGGCAGCAGAGAGGATGGGGCAGAGTTACAAGGCCAAGGAGAACAGGAAAGGATGAGCTCAAACATTCTAAAAACTACTCTTTCTCACCCCGCTGTCCTCAGGCATTAGTGAGCTTATCCGGTGTACTGAATGATTTAGCTTGACCCAAAATATACGTCTGCGTAGAGTCTTTGGCAGCGTTACCTTGTATGACGTGTTAATTCCCTGCAATGATTTAACACACACACAAGCACGCACACCAGTATCTGTGTGTGTGTCTGCCGGGGACCGATGCTTACAAGAAGCAAAACATGAAAAGTGGTCATCCCTGGGCAGGATTTAGTTGGTGGCTTGACAGGAGAGGAACGGGATCAGAAAAGCCGTTCCTCTCCTCTCAAGCCACCAACTGTGACCCTTCTGGTCACCTCAGCTGCCCAGAGCACAGCCGGCTGAGGCTGAAGGTGCCGTATCCATATTGAATGCTGAGGAAACAGAGACCCAGGGCTAAGGTTTCCTAGTGAGTCACAGGCCCATGGGAGCAAAGCCATTTTGAGGAAGCTGAGCTGGCCTGGTGGTGGGAACAGGGCTGGGGAGCGTTTGCAGATTGGCTGAGGGCGGGGCTGTAGCCCGAGGCCCTAGAGGGTTTCCCAAGCCCCTCTGGAGACTCCGGGATTCCTTTAACCCACAGAGACACAGGTTCATTGCCTTTTAAGTACAGTGACCTTCTCTCCCCGCCCAACACACACAGTCCACTCCCCTGTACTGCCGAAAACCTCACAACTTGGGGATTTCTTTAGGCTAACAAGTGTCCTCCTTCCCCCAGGGACCAAGGTGGCTTGGTGAGATAGTGACTAGATGGGCAAAATAAGAATCACCTTTGTAAAATACTCATGTGTAGCTAGTTACATGTATATCTTAGTTAATTATTCAACACATCTACATAAAAATATATTAATGTTGAACAAAGACATTCGGGGAGTGTTGGGGGTGGGGAAACTATCAAATATTCATTTTGATTCAAATCCTTCAACCATTGCCTTCCTCTCCCCATTTTAATTTGGTGAGTGGGGCTGTCTCTCATGCTGAGGGACACTTATGCCTGGCAGGGGTTCCCAGGGAAGAGGAGGCTTGGTGTTCCTGGAGACACACACGGGTGCCCAGGGTAGACGTCGGTGGCAGATCTAACTTTTGCTCCAAGACACTTGAAATTACACTTTGTGGAAACACTCTTCATCGGGCCTCTGAAATGTCACTTGACTGAAGCTGCCGAGCAAATCCAGGTCACCTCTTGCTTGGTGGCCCAATGTGCCAATGAACAGCCAGTGCCCGTGAGTGCGTGATAGCTGGCCTGGTGCCTTTCCTCCACCCCCTGGTGTCTTGGGCATGGCTGGGACTCACCGTATTCTGGAAGTCGCACAAACTCCGAGGGCTCGCTGGGAAGGCTGATCCCCCAGGGGTTACTGGCACTGACTCTGAACTGATAAGGACTCCCGGGACTGAGGTCTTCGATGACGAGGTAAGTGTCCAAGGTCGAAGCCACTGACTGCTGCCAGGCCTGAGAACCTGTGCACAGTTTCCGAGGAGGGGGAAAGAGAAAAAGCCAGAGGGACATTGTTTCAAAGACCTTCAGCAAACAAAGAAAGGAAAATTGACACATTCCATTCAAGGGACAGTCGTGGTCACTGTGTCGGACTCTGAAAGCCAGTGGGCCAACCGTGGCAGGTTTGGGTTCAGTTCCTAAATGACTGGACATATCATGAGCGGTGTGGGAGCAGTCGGCCTATAGATTCTGTTCCTTTTCACGTGTGCACGTGTGAGTGAAAAGACAGATCATACAGAATTTACAGAGGAACATGTGGCAAATTTTTAATAAAGCCAGAAAAATATACTATAAATTAATAACAAAATGAGAGAAAATATGCATTTGGAAATTGAAACAAAATAGAAATGAACATGTATGAGCACGACATACATGTAAAATACTGTGCAAGGGTCTCCACATGATTCTCTCATTTAACTTTCTCACTTAAACCCACAGAAACCCTATGAGCTCATAGGGTTTCATGAATCTCATTATACAGATGAAGAAACCAAGGCTCAGAAATATTAAACAATTTTCCCAGGAGAACTTCGTTAATAAGATGAACCAGGAACCGAATAATGTTGAAGTAAATACAAACTTTGTGAAATGTGTCCCTCAGCTCAGCATTAATACCTTTGTGCTGAGTTGGGAGACACAAGAGTGAATGGCTTAAAAAAGATGCAGAAACAAATCGCTTTATAACTGCACAGGGAATGAGGGAAGAAAGAAGAGTTAAAATAGTAAGAGCGATGGAAAGGAGAGTAAAAATTTTGGTGCCGGGTGCCAGCAGTTGGCTTTCAATCCAGTTGTGTAATTCATCAGGTGGTTCAGAGACCTGTGATTAACAATTAGAGCTGCCTGGCAGCTTCTGAGTTTACCTAATTCTTCTTGATCCTAGGAGTCGGGGTCAGTTTCTAACTGCTGAGAACTGTATGCACTCTTAGCAAGCAAATGTAACAAATTTTAAAATTGAACAATTTAAAGAAGTCATTATATATATATGACATATTGTGTGTGTGTGTGTATATATATACACTATATATATACATATATATATATTTCATGATCTCTAGATTTTATCTGGGGTGAGGGTGGTGGTAAAGCTCTGCTCATGCTACCCTAGTCATTACTCTGGGAGAAAGATCACAAATTAGCAAACCAGAGACCTGGGTTCTCAGTGCCAGCTCTGCCTCTTACCAACTCCAGCCTCATGTTTCTTAACTTTCTTTAGGCTTTAGCCTCCTCATCTGTAAAATGGGCCTGATTGTCCCTGTCTGGGTGATTGGCTTGTTAAGTAGGGAAGCGCACGTGAAGGCACTTTGAAACCAGCCACAAGTCATCACCATTTTGGCGAAACCCACTGCCCCATGTTTGAGATCAGAAGGTGGCTGTGGACTGGCCCTGAGGCCTCTGTGCTGAGCTGGAAGATGCAAGAAGGAACAGCTGATGAAAAGCACAGAGGCAAATAGTTTTACGACTCTGAAGGACTTTATGAGGAAGAGAAGACAGAAAGAGAAGAGCCGGCGGAGATGGCCCACCTTCCTCTCTGTACTCCACAGTGTACCCAGAAATGGTGCAGTTTCCCGTGCTGGATGGGGGCAGCCAGCGGAGAATCACGGACGTGCAGCTTCTCTCCTGGGCAATGGGGCGGTTAGGGGCTGCTGGAACACCTACAGGACAGAAATTAGGGTCAAGTGCTATTTCTGCAGAACTTGGCATTTCACACCAAGATCGAATGTCACCTAGGAAATGTTACCTAACCTGCGTCTCAAAGTTTTCCTGTGACCTTCTCCACCAAGTGACATAGCTCTCTCTAGGCCCGAACGAGACCTGGGAGACACACCTTGCTGTCGGAAGTTCTTCCTCGGGCTAAATACTGCACAATGGAGATAAAACTTCTTCAGGAAACTACGCAGGAGGTATATGGTAGGCCACGGACAGCTCTTAGCAAAGATTCGTTCTCTTCCCACTTGCTAGGACTTTACTTTGGAATTTTCACAACGGACCTTTCCTTCCCCAGGTCTCAGAGAGCTCTTGTAGTGTCCACTTAAAATGTCAGACTAACACAATTCATAGAGACACAAAGTAGAACGGTGGCTGCCAGGGGCTGGGGGTGGGGAGGGAGGAATAGGGAGGTGTTGTTCAACAGAGACAGAATTTCAGTTTTGCAAGATGAAATGAGTTCTGGAGATGGATGGTGATGATGGTTGCACAACAACGTGAATGTACTTAACGCTACTAAGCTGGACGCTTAAAAATGGTTAAGATGAGGTCAAATACCGTATGATTTCCTTCATTAAGTAGTAGATAATAACAACAATAAACAAACACATAGAGACAGAGATTGGATTGGTGGTTACCAGAGGGGAAGGGGGGAGGGAGGAGGGTGAAAGGGATAATTCAGCATATGTGTGTGGTGATGGGTTGTATTAGTATTTGGGTGGTGAACATGATGTAATCTATGCAGAAATAGAAGTATAATGATGTACACCTGAAATTTATACAATGTTATAAACCAATGTTACTGCAATAAACAAAAAATTAAAAAAAAAATGGTTAAGATGGTAAATTTTGTGTTGTGTGTATTTTACCACAATTAAAAAATAAATATTTGAAAAAGGATAAAAAAATATTTGACTAACAAAGAGACTGTACCTTGCACTTTAACTGTGGCTGATGTCGATGTGGTGCCGTGGTCATTTGTGGCTATGCAGGTATAAATCCCGCTGTCTTGGGGCATCAGATTGCAGATCTTCAAGGTGATTTCCCCAGAATCACTAGGGACATGAAAAGGAAGTCCTTCAAACTATAGTAATAAGACAATTGACTGGTAAAGGGTTCACACCTGGTGTGCGGGCTGAGGAGGCCTCAGCCCCTAGGTCTAGTCCCAGGTCTGTTACCTTCCTGTGCACCTTGGGTGATGGCCTTGCCTTTACATCCCCAATTCCTTACAGAGGAAAGAGATTCTTGCATGCCCATCTCTCAAGTTTGTTGTAAAGGAGTAAAGTGAGAGAAGAATTAGGACATGGTTTGAAATATATCAAGTTTGAGACGGGTCTTGGTCCACGACATCACTAGTATTATTACCACCAGCAACTTCGTCCTAAAATATTTTCAGTCTCACAGATCAATAATGAATGGGACAAGAAAATGGAAAGACTGAAAGTGTTCAAGTATTTCAAATTCTACATGTGGGACCCTCAAAATAATTAAGTGAATTAAGTAAAGGGCAAATTCCTCCACTAAATGATAACTTGCCCAATAATCCCAGTCTGGGCCAGGACGTCACAAGGGAAGAAGTGCTCTGAAAGGGTTCAATGCAGAAGTCACAGCTCCACTCCCTCCCCGCCGGTTGTGACCTATCCTGGTGATCTTCATGATTCTCACCAAGCACTGACTCTCACACTCAGCTCCTTGAGTCCACTGATATTTTAGGACCTGGCCACAGAGTCTCTGCTGGGAATACCAATTCACACGCACAAAGGTTAAGTTAATGGATGAAAGTGTCTTGATCCTAAGTGTTTCTTCCATAAATGTTTCTTTTTTTTTTTTTTTTTTGGTGAGGGAGATCAGCCCTGAGCTAACATCCGTGCTAATCCTCCTCTTTTTTTTTTTTTGCTGAGGAAGACCGGCTCTGAGCTAACATCTATTGCCAATCCTCCTCCTTTTTTTTTTACCCCCCCAAAGCCCCAGTAGATAGTTGTATGTCGTAGTTTCACATCCTTCTAGTTGCTGTATGTGGGACTCGGCCTCAGCATGGCCGGAGAAGCGGTGCGTCGGTGCGTGCCCGGGATCCGAACCCGGGCCGCCAGTAGCGGAGCGCAAGCACTTAACCCCTAAGCCACGGGGCCGGCCCCTCTTCCATAAATGTTTCTTGAGCATTTAGGGCTTGTCCACTGTAAGCAGTAGTACACGGTAAAGTTCATAGTTAGTAGCAATAAAAATCAACAGAACGATTGGGAGGCAGTCAACTAGGTTTTCTTAGACAGCCTTTTTGTGTACAAGCGTGCTTGTGGCTGGATTTTCTGTTTTCTATTGCACACTTTGGAGTGAGTCATTTTTTTCCTTCTAAGAAAATTGTTCTTAGGTTACTAGAGGAATCAAATATATCACTGTTTCACAGGACCCTGAGGGGCACAAAAAACACTTGGATGTCTAGATGTGAGGACCACACTCCTACGTCAGGAGCCTTTGCCACTTCTCCTGACGTAGAGATTCCCTTCAGGATCCTTAGGGAAAGATCAATTAACGGGGTGAATGAAAGGCAGTGACTGTCAAAGCTCTTCAAAAGTATGGTTCAGGCTTGACCTGAGATATAAAGGTTTATGTTTTTATTTGTGTAATGCAGGTCCAGAATGCAGTCTTCCCAAACTGTTCTTGTTGGTTCCACGTATGTCTCCATGATGCTGAGCAACATGTGAAAATGTGCTGGCCATGACCCCAGATGTCCATCAGGCTGAGTGGCAGGTTGTAGTGAGTGGCTGAGGCTGTGCTAAAGCTCACAGCCCCAAGTACACTGTCGTGTGCATGCACTACTGTGAGTGTACACTACCGTGAGCCACCTGTGGTTTCTGAATCAATCACTCTCCTAATCAAGGCCAAGTGTTTGCACTAGAATAGGCTCCAGGCAGCTCTTCTCTCGGAGAGATTAAGAACAGAAGCTGCATCCCAGACTTAGCCTCTGGGTGCTGCACCAAGGTGCTGGGGGTGCTAATGGGAGGCGATCAGCTTACCAGGAGGAGACGGTGTATGTGGCTGAGCTGTTGTCAGTGTCAAGGATGTTCTGGTCTGGACCCTTCCAGGTGATGGTGGGCTTCGGCCTCCCACAGACTTTGCACTGCAGTGTCACTGTGTCTCCAAGCAAGCAGGTCACATCCACTAAGGGCACAAGGAATTCTGGGGCCACTGTGGTCAAATTGACATAAATTTGCATCGAGAACAAACTTAGAATAAAACAGCCATTTTATAACACAACATTCTCATTCCCCACCCATGGTGTATAATGATTCCAATAACCTTCAGCTTAACACTGTTGTCATCTGTGCCCCATGAAAAAGTATTTTAAAAGTAATAAATGTTTATTGTAGAAAAATTAGGAAATAGATACACAAAGAAAAGGAAAAGTTCCATGACGTCATGATCCAGAGGTAACTACTCTGAACATTCTGGTATATATATATATATATATATATATATATATATATCCTTTCAGGCTTTATGTAAACACACTTTCTCTTACAAAAAATTGGATCCCATCATACATATTGCAAGTTGTGGTCTTTTTCACCCTCTCAGTTGATCATCAACACCTCTCCTTCTCCGTCAGTACAGACCTCTGGCACCACTGTTTAAAGGTTCTCCTTCCGGGCCGTATTTGCCGTAAGTTATTTAACCAACCCCATGTTCTAAATTCTATCATTTTTTAACTCACCTTCTTGGATGAAATTTGGATTTAAGATCTGAAAAACACAAAGAAACAGAAAATTGCTTAAATCCTAAACTACTAAAAGAGAACAGGAGACTTTTACCCTATTGAGTAAAAAGAAAGTGCAATTTAGGGAGCTGAAGCCGGGAGCCCAGCCTCTGGGGTTTGTGACCGGGTCACTATAAAGTAAGGGCACCCGGCTGACTTTCCTGTCTGGTTGTTCACACCCCTCTGGGCGGCCGGGGAGGCAGGTTTACGTGACTGTGAGTTCTGCTGGCTGCAGCTGGCCTTTCTGTCCTCCATCGCCTCAGCTGCTCTCCCCTCCGTGCCATATGCACAAAAACCCATTCTCCACCCACCCCCATTCAATATGTACTCGAGCAACGTGATGGCACTGAGTCTTCCCAGCGTCATGAATTTTCAAAAAGAGGATCCAACTCCTATCAAACTGGACAGACAATGGACATTAACTAGCCCAGTGGTTTCCTTCCAAATGTACCCTTTCCCTCTAGGCAGGGAAACTTCTCTTCAAGCAGCTAAATTCAGAGCTTGTCTGGTTGAAGGAGAAAGAGAGAAGTCCCAGCCATCCATCCTGTCCCCAGCACGGCCTCCTGCAGCCCAGGCCTCTGTAGGGCAACTTGAAAACCACTGACCTAACGGTTCTAGCCCTTTTGGCTGCTTAGGTAAGAAAATGGAGACTTCCGGCCAACTAAGTGACTTGTGTGGTCACGGGGCCCGTTGGCAGAGGCACTGCTGGAGCTCTCTGCACATCCCGTGCTGATGCCTCATGACACCGTGGATCTTCACAGAAGGGAAAGCCTTCCAGCTGACTAGCCATGCTGGAGATACCCCTTTTCAAGAGGATGGTCACCTTGATTTCCCCCCATCTTTTGTATTACCTCTTATCACATAAGTCCGGGTCAGAAAGTCTGGTGGGGTGAACAAAACATGGGCTTCAGAGTCAGGCTGGGGCTCACCTCTTTTGTTTGATGTGATTTTACGATACTTAAAATTTACTAGCATCAATTTTCTCCAGTATAAAATGTGGATAAATAATAACTAGTGCAAAGTGTTATCACAAAGATTAAATGAAATAATGTACGTCAAGTGCTTAGCACAACACTTGACAAATAACAAGTCTTCAATGACGAAATAAAGATGATCGAATTCCAAATGTACCCTTTCCCTTCTGCTAAGCAGCCTGTTGTTACAGTGGCTTATCTCTAACAGTTCATCTTGCAGAATTCTTCTTTCCTTCATAATGAAGCCAGAAAGCTCAAGTGCCTTACGAAGAGCCCACGGGCATTCACACTTATCTCCCTGTATTGACCTGTGTTGTATGTGAACATGGTTTCTGTGTGTTTTCCCCTTATCCAGAGATCCCTATGAGCCCTTTGGAACAAAGATGCTATTTCCTCCTTTGGGTTCCCCTTTGCAAACCAATTGCCCAAGTATACCACCCAGGTTTTTCACAAAGTGGGCTGCAGAAAACTCTTGCAATGCCAAGTCCTGGAGCTGAGTGTCTCCAGACAGACCACTGCAGTGCCCTTTGCTAGTCTCAAAAGGCCACTCACACCACTGCTCAGCCTTCCTTTAAATCGGTGACTCTCAATCCTTGACCTAGGCAGCCTTAAAAACATAAAAAGACCAATGCCTGGGCCTCATGGGTGAAGTGGGGCCCGGCATCAGGAGTTTTGAAAGCTGCCTCAGGTGAATCAACACACAGCCTGGTTTGGGGAGAGCTGTTGAAAGTCCCTCCATCCAAGGGAACTAATCTCAGTTAAACCAGCTTCCTGCCATTGAGGCATTTGGGGGGCTGGGGAGAGGGGCAGAGTGTGTGTGTGGGGGCATATGGTGGAAGCTACTGCTTTTCCCACACCTAAGAGACCCCCCTCTATGTGAGGCAGCACTGGGCCATGATGGGGGCCTACCAGTAACCATGGTGGGCAGTACCACATCACCTGTAGGGGGTGCTAAGGAGGCTGTGAATTTACCCACCTGGCTTAGGTGAGGCAGGGAGAATGACATCCAAACCAGTCATTTCACAGTCAAAGAAAAGGAGACTAAGAATATTTTCTAAACTTTAACAGTGGTTATCCCAGGCGGTGAATACACCCATTCAAAAAAGATTATCTTCTCCAGGCCACTGTAAGGTTCTGTGGATACAGAGATGCTAAGACATAGGCCCTGCCCTCAGGATTTATAAAACATTGTCTGAATTTGGGGTGATTTTTTTTTCTCCTCTTACCTGGTTTTCTAAATATTCTGCAATCAGTATGCTTCACGCTTGTAATTTTTTTTAAGGAAAAAAGGCGTAGTCAGAGCTGTTATAAGTAGGTTCTTCAACGACAGGAACCACTTATTGATCTTTGTACCTCAGGCCCCTAGCCCGGGGTCCGCTGCACAATGGCCATTTAATTCGTTGGTTGAATGAATATTTGACTTTTGTCCTCATTCCAGTTCTCCCAAGAATTGAGGACTGGTTCATAAAGAGAATCTGGAAATAGGACCAAAAGATCTATAAAATAATTACTTCTGGGTATATTACCAATAATCTTTGACTAGAGCATATTTTCAAACACAAATGGAATGCAAACTTCTTGGAAAATGATTAAAAAACAATAAACTCCATTGCTTCTGAGAGAGGAGGTTCCTAGTGGCCTGCTGTGCAGGAAGGAATGTAAACTCGGAGCAGACAGAGCACGTCGTGTTCAGACCCTAAGCCCAACAGGCTCTCTTGCCTTGGACAACATTCTTAAGCAGCTTAGGCCTCAGTTTGATCTGTAAACTGGGGATACTAATGCCCACCTGGAAGGCTGTTTGACGTAAGGACTCATTTATTTGATGAAGCTTTGCTGGGCTGACCCTTGATTAGGAGGGTGGCCAGCAGGGAGCAAGGCAGACATGCTCACTACTCTCAGTGGGCCAATAGGCGAGTGGGGAAAACGGAATGAAACGCCACCTGTCCAGTGTCCAGGACGGTGTCTGCTGATGCTAATGACCAGCCTTCCACAAACCTGAAGCACTGCCCTCTCCCCCGTCCCCCTCCACTCCGTCAGAAGGACTCTAGGGTAAAAATGGCTTGGGAATGCTGCCAACTTTGTTCAGTGGCCTGTACTTCCCATCCTGATGGGAATCCACAAGGGACCAAGACAGTGAGTCCACGCCAGGAGTGTCAGAGAGGAGACAAACGACACATGGCAGGTTCCTATGGTATGAAATTGTAAGGGGGGTTTCATAAACCTGCACTGCAGCAGGACATGTATAAAACAACCCCCTAAACTGCAGCTTAGAGAATTTCTTGCCTTATTTCTCTTTCTCATCACAACCCCAATTGTGTTAACATGCACTGTTTTTAAAAAGCAAATCTTCCTATTTGGGTGTAGACTTGAGCGGGGAAGTTGGAGAGAAAGGTTGCCAATAAGGCTGGATTGCAGGGTCTCTATCTGGAAGGGGCTTGTGGAAGGCATCAGTCTCCATTCCTCTGCCACTTGGCCGGCCCAGGTGTTGCTGAAAATGGTGATTATGTCACTGATGTGTGTAGCCTTATAGACTTGGCATGAACTACTCACAAGCCACTTCATTTGCAGCTCCAAAACCCTGGGAGGAAGTGCTGAGCAGGTGTTATTGATTCCCATTTCCAGATGAGATAGGAAAGTAAGTCTAAGATCACAGAGACAGGACTGGCTTGGAGTGAACTTTCCACCCTAGCATCCAGTTCACAGGCAGGGGCCTGGGAAAGGCGTTGTGAAACGTTGTCATCAATGTCAAAGGCCTACCTGCTTACCTTTGCTCCCCAACCTTGCTCTCCAGCCCATCTCTACCTAGTCCTCTTCTTTAAACTCCTCTAATAAGGACCAAGAGCCTGGGCAAAGTCCATACTAATACTCTTTCTAACTTTGATTCTGGATGATACCCATAGAAGATTCCTCCCGCATTTTTCCTCTTTCTACTTCGAAGCAAATCAGAGTATGGACTGGAGAAGGGTCATGACAGCCTTCTCACACTGTCATGTGATAACCTATGTGTTTGTCTATGGCTCCCTATGGACTACAAGGCCTATGCAGGCAAGGACCACATTTTGTTCACTGTTATTGCCTCAGAGCCTAACAACGCCTGGCACATAAGAGCTCCACGGATATTTGTCAAATCAATGAAAACTTAAAGTAGTAGGATCCTAATTTGGGGGAGGAGAGTTGAGAAAATGTCTCGCCATGATCCTGGAGTGTTTTCCTACTTCCATTAATCGGGAATGTGACTTGCTCTGGAATCTCATTGGTCAGTCTGTGTCTGCGATTTAGCCAATAGCGAACTTTTCCTCCTCCTCGCCCCTCCAGAGGCTGGTACCTACAGCTCTGATCATTGCAGCCATCTGTCATAACATCTTCCTAGCATGTTATTGCCCTACCAGACTTGTGAGCCCTTTGAAGATAGTAACCCTTTTATATGTTTTATATACCATCTGTCACACTGCTTAACAACGCATTTTGCACACAGCAGAAGATCAAGCATATGTTGAATCAAATTAACTGAACTGAGGTCACTCAACTAGTAGACTAGAATTTAGGTCTCCTGACCACCTCGTCTAATGACCATTGTGGGTGTGTGCAGGGACCTGAAGAGTTAATCATACGCCACACATGTTTCTTGAAACCTAGTGTTTTCCTTCCACCTAGTGTTTTCCTTCCTTTGAAATAGTTGGGAGTCCGTGTACAGTGGTCGATGGGAAGGAGGAGAGAACTGGAATCCGAAATGGATGTGGTAGTGGAGGAAAGAAGATGCTGTTTATATAAAATGCACATGTTCTCTTTCTGGGACCCAAATCCAGGAGGACGAGGCTGGTATAGACGGTGTGGGAAAGAGCTACTTAGGAATCTGGTTTTATTTGAACAGCAGGGGGCAGCAGGCGGTAGTGCTTCCTCCCAGATGGGAAACGAGAACCACACAAGCTGGTCCATCAGCAACTTAGTTTCTTCCTTCTGGAGAGAATTCCAATTGTTTTCTTGATTTTTCTTCAAAACGGGAGGGCAGTGAGGTAACAGGAAAGAATTACATGTCAAATCAACCAGCACTGAATAACAAGCTGAGCTTTGAACAAATCTTGCGTCTATTTTTCTTGCCAGTCAATGTTCAAGATTCTGACTCGATGTCCTGAGAGTGGGGGTGAAATCCTCGTCTGTCTAGAACAGTAGGTGTCAACTGACTCCAGAAGAAAAATGCCCTCCCCCCCATCCAGTTTTTCTAAATCTCTCATCACCAAAACACAGTTCAAACTATATATTGAGAACGCTGGAGGAATAAAAATGGTCAAAAAACTCAAACCAAATGCCCTAACCTCAACTGGAGCTACCTTGAATGAACCAAAATTTCTACACTCAGCCTCCTCTTGCTATGCCTTTTGTGCTTGTTTCACGGGAATCTGTCTTCAGAGGAGGAAGGAAAGGGATTTTAGATGATGAGATTTGGCAATAAAACAAAGAGATATAAGAAAAAAAATCCTTAAAAATTTAGGTATGATTTCTGATTTGACCCTTCATGTTTTCATCTGGCCAAACCAGATAGGATTTTCTAAATATGTTTATTTAGAAAACACTTTTCTAAATATTTAGAAAATATTCCTACCTCTGCTCATTTCTTTTTTTTTTTAATAATTTTTATTTATTTATTTATTTCCCCCAAAGCCCCAGTAGATAGTTGTATGTCATAGCTGCACATCCTTCTAGTTGCTGTATGTGGGACACGGCCTCAGCATGGCCGGAGAAGCAGTGCGTCGGTGCGCGCCCGGGATCCAAACCCGGGCTGCCAGCAGCGGAGCGCAAGCGCTTAACCGCTAAGCCATGGGGCCGGCCCCCTCTACTCATTTCTAAATGGACATAATGCAAGTGGCAATAAAAATTATGCAAATGCAACAGGATCCTAAACAGCAATAGAATTGTCTTTGAACTAGTTCCTTACTTCCCAAATATTTTCATTATCATTTAGTTCTAAGTATGTTTTCTTCATGCTTTTTTTCTTTGACCCAATTGTAACAGAAATGTTTTAAAATTTCCAAACGTATGAGATTTTTAAAAATTATCTTTTTATCGCTTTTTATTTATTTATTTATTTTTCCCCCAAAGCCCCAGTAGACAGCCGTATGTCATAGCTGCACATCCTCCTAGCCGCTGTATGTGGGACACGGCCTCAGCATGGCCAGAGAAGTGGTGCGTCGGTGCGCGCCCAGGATCCGAACCCGGGCCGCCAGCAGCGGAGCGCACGCACTTAACCGCTAAGCCACAGGGGCGGCCCATTTATCACTGATTTCTAACTCAATTGCATTGTGGTTGGTCTATATGATACTGATTTGTTGATTTTTGATGAGACTTGCTTTATGAGTAGTATATGGTCAATTTTTGTAAAAAGTTTCATGTGTTCTTGAGAACGCATAAGCGCTAATACAGGTCTCTATAAACATCCATATGTTAAGCACATTAATTGTTTTATGTGCTACCCACCCCTCACCCACCCCTCCTTGGTATTTTGGTTAGAGAACACTTAGTGTGTCCTCAAAAATAAAAAGGATGAAAATATGGCTTCTCCCAGAATGAAAAAAAAAGATCTATCACCTGTCCCACAAAATAGTTGAGGGGAAAGGAACAAAAAGGTGGTTTATTGCTGTGCATGCATTGGTCTCACGGTGCTCTCACTAGCCTAGATGTCTGTTAGGAAGGGACAGGGGTGGGGGGTGGGGATGGTGCAGTGGCGGTGTTACCACTTACTTTTTATAAGTCACATTTTCAACCTGGAGCCAAGATCTTGACTTTGGATAAAGCCTTGATGGATGAATGTTTTGAGGTCTCATCTCTTAATGATTTGACCCTGATCATATCCCTTTCCCCAAAATGTCTTTTACTGAAACAACTCTCAGAGCCTATGGACCCACCACAGGTTAAAATTTGCTCTGAGGACATGGGAGAGTGCAACCTTGATTTGGGGGCTCCTTTGGAGTCCCCAAGTAGGAATGCCCACGCCTGATGCCCCTTCCCTGACCTCCCGTGATGTACTGAGCTGCTTTCATTCCTGCTCCTCCCCCTGCTCCTCCTCAGCCTCTCACTAGCTCTCATTCCTCTCCCTGTCTCACCCATCAGGTATTTTTCACCTTCCACTGGGTCTAGTGCAATAGCCCTCCAAGAGGCCTGACAGGCCTGCCTGTCCCCACCATTCTTTATATAGCTGCCAGTCATCTTCCTAAAGTACAGAATGAATCATACTGACTCTGCTTAACAACCTGCTACTGTTCCTCACCGTCCACTGGATCAAGTCCACGCTTCCTAACAAGTTCCCCAAGGCCTTCACAGTCTGGTCCCAACTCGCCTGCCAGGTTTTACCTGCTGTAACTCTTCCCACATACCTAAACCCCAGGTACCCAGACCATATACTTCTCTCAAAATGTGCCAGGCACTGTCACACCTCAGGGCCTTTGCTCACGCTCTTTCCTCACCCTTTACCCTTCTCCAAGACTGTTTACATCCTATTAATCCATCCAACCTATACACTGCCATCATGGAAAGCCAATGACCATGCTCATAGGCTTCCTGGGGGGACAGGTTGTGAATATACAACCTTCGGTAAGTTACTTACCCTCTCTGTGCTCAGTTTTCTCATCTGTAAAACAGGAATAATGATAATAGTACCTATATCATGATGCTGTTTGGAGGAAAAGACTCTGCACAGAGCCAGGTACATAGGAAAGACTGATTAATAGTAGCTACTATTATTATTAGCCTAGTGCCTGAGTGGGTATTTAAATATCCACTGAAAGAATAAATGAATGGCCCCATGCCTCTATTAGAGCAATTTTTAAAATTTGCTATGTAACACAGGCATTTACTCAAATCTGCCTCCCTCCACAAGACTGTATGCTTCTTAAGCACAGGACCTGACCTTACATAATTTGTTGGCCCTCCATAGTACTCACTGCAATGCTTTGTGTTACTGAGTTTTGATATACTAAATTGACTAGGACGTCATGTTGAGTGAGCCTGTAGATGAACTTTGACAGCATGGGGGTAGGGCCTGGGGAGGGAGGTGACGGCCTTTGCTCCTCCAACAGCCAGCTCTTAGAGCAACTTCTCCTGGGTCAATGGCACCTAGTAATCTCATTAGTGTACAACAGAAATGAAATGGGCTAGGCTTCCAGACTAGGGTGAGGATCCCACAAGACATGCATGACTGAGGATGTGCTGAGTGACTGTGTTCGCCTGAGAACCAATTCAGATACTTCCAACCCATGTAATTGGTTCCTTTTTTGGCTTCTATGGCTGGACTCCTGAGTCACTGGGAAACAGTGTGGGTGAGGCCAAGTAATTACTCCAACAGCGAAGGGATTAAAAAAGTTGTTGAGGAAGAAATTCTCCAACAAGCGATGTGCAATAAGGGAAGACCTGAATTTGACCCTTCTTAAGAAAGTACCTGAGCCTCAGTGAGCAGACTTCCTCCATATCACATGCCAAGTTTGGCCTCTCAAAGCACCACAATCAAGACCTGCTCTTTTATTGGTTGTATGCCCATGACCTCTCTGAACCTGTTTCCTCTAGGAGCGTAAGAAAACCCCACATTCACCAGGTGGTTAGAAGGAACAGAAAGCATAATAGACGTGAATATGCAGTGGAAGATCTTGCAATTCTCCCAGGAGAGAGAAAAGCCAGCTCCAGCAAACTAAGTGCCCTCCTCTTAGTGGCAGAATATAAATCAGTCTGCATAGAGAGTCAGAACAAAGCTAGGCCAGAAGAGTGAGTCTCCAAGCCAAACCCATCAGATATATTACAAAGAAAATATTTTATAAAAATAAAATGAGGAATGTGATGCTTTACTTTCTTTTCTCCAAAGAGTTCTTTTCATAAAAAAATTCCTTTTATAAAATGCAGTAACAGGCATCGGTGGAAACACACTGGCAATGCCAGGTGGTCAGTCATCTGACGAGGGGTGTAAAAGTTTCCTTCAATCCGTCTGGCCAGGTTATTTTGAAGCTCTGAATCTGGGACAAGGAGTCAAGGCAGCTGAGGTGGGAGCAGCAGGCTGTCTTTGAAGACATGGGAGCTGGGGCTGGGGAATGGAAAGAAGGGTCAGCTCTGGCCACTCAGACCCTTCCCAGAGCTGGGAGTGGACACGCCAGTCAGGTCTCAGGAGGAAATGTACCCAGGTCGTTCCCGCCACATCCCCTGCAAAGTAAGTTTTAAGGGGCAAGGCACAGAATCTTCTACTTCCTCTTCTGTTGGGGTCTCGTTGTTTTCAGAATCAGAAGGTTGGGAGAGCAAAGCCCTTTGCTATCACACCTTAGGGCTGCACATCACTTACATAAACACCTGTCTACCTGGAGCTGTGCGACCTCCCACAGATAAACCCGAGGCTCAGAACTAACTGGTCCGAGGCCTCACAGCTGATGGTACCCAGACTAGAGTCCAGCTTTTCTGACTCCCATTTCAGCATTCTTTCCATGTGATACTGCCTTTGTGAGATTTTTAAGTCATACTTCCACCTCAGAAGGCTGGGATGGGCAGAAATGATATTCCTCTTTGCTGAGCTGGAAAACTGAATAACAAATTCATACAGAAAAACTGGCACGAAAAGGCAGGTCTTCTCGTCTGCCAGGATCTGTGTTTTAGATTAAAAACAACCTGGAGATGGGTTGCTCCAAGAGGGAAGCAGGATGGTGTAGGTGGGGGAACAACGGTGGTGGGTACAGATGGGATTAACTAAAGGTTTCCAAGTTCCCATGGACTCTAAGATTATTACCCTAATTGGAAATTTCCTCCCAAATTAGCTTCACCTCTCCAAGTGCTTTCTCCCCCTCATCTCTCAGAACCATCTCCCACAAGATCCCAACCCTGTTCTTACTGCAGAAAGTAACCCCCAGAGCTAAGCATGCCGTGGCTGGTATTATGACCGAGGGTAATGTCGGCACTGACTCCGTGTTGTGGATGAGGCTGGCCCTGTGGTAAATGGCTGGGGCAGAGATGGAGTCTTTCTGGAATCGTGACAACTCTTACTCTGATAGATTGACCTTCTCTGCTAAAAGTGGTATTGGAATTTTTTTTTTTAATTTAAGATGTATTTAATTAATTGGACATGACTTAAAAGCTGGGCTGAGAATCCTTATCCCTGAAGACAAAGCCCAAGTTGGGATGTTGGTTCAGGTCTTCCTACTCCAGCGTATGATGTAGGCAAGTGCAGTGCTGGTTTTGGAGGGCAGGTGCAAAAGCCCTCAGACAACTTCTCAGAGGCGGTATGGGTGTGGGAACCTGCCTAGCATGGGTCCTATGAGAAATCCAATACAGCTCAGAAAGCATCCAGACTTCTCCGAGATGGGCATTGGCTCAGTGGGCAGATGCTGCCCCTTGAACCTCAAGCCCTAGCTCCAGCCTGGGTGTCAGCGCAGACGCTGGGGCAGGGGCAGGACTGAGAAGCTGGCAGGGGGCATGTGGTGCCCAGCCCCCTGTCACGCCTGCAGTCCTTGTCAATAAAAGGCCATCAGCAGTCTAAGCTGCACAGGAAATAATAAATTAATGTGAACTTGTTTCCAAGACAGCCTAATGTTTGATTTTCAGTCTGATTTGACTCTTTTTCCACGTAGGACCATGTCTCTCACATATAATATTCCCCTCCACTCCTACACACCCCCAAAGTGTAATCAGTGCAAGGTAAGGAAGTAAGGTGAACTCTGGGCAGACCCTTGCCATGTTTAGAACAGTTCTCTGAGGTGTGGTCACGGATCAGCAGGAGAGAAGAGGGTGCGAGGCCACGAGGGGATCGCATAGACCCGGAGCCAATCTTGCAGCGGTTGGTGGTGTGGCCTGTGTGTTGGGGGTTGGGAGTAGGGGTTGTACTTGAGAATATTCACAAGTGTGTCTCTACAGGGGAAGAAAAAGGATGTAAACCTTAGAGCAGAATTGCCTCCTTCACATAATTGAGCGTTCTTGGAAAGCTCTGTAAATCAGATTCCTAGGATTCAAGGTGCTTTATTTTCCTCTTAATTAGCTTTCAAAGATGTGCTCATATAGCTCCCTAAAACAGTATGGCGGGACATATGCCAGCCCTGAGGGTAAGCAAGCAGCTAGTGTGTAAGAAAAGACTCCAGGAAACTGCTCCTTAAAGGAAGGCTTCAATTGACCAATTGAGAAAAAACAAAGAATGCTTTGGTAGTGACATTCCTGTGGAGGCAGGAGCCAAGAGCCTGCACACAGCTAGGGTTGGAATCAATGTGCTGGCAGCAGGACAAGGGTAGGCAGTGAGCAGGGCAGGAGACCTAGCATGGAGCAGTGCACGTGGTGCATGGACCGGATGTCAGCTGGGGTTCCAGGCACAGGTGCTCATAGCACAGGCCACGGAGCTGCAGTTCAGCTCGGCAGGGCACAGGGATATGCTCCCACAGAGACAACGCCCACTACAGTAATCAGGTTGAGAGGACAAGAGTGAGGTTGGGGCCAGGTTGGGCCTGGTAACATGACCAAAACTGTCAATTTAGCAGCGAGAGGCCTTCAAGAGGCGGCCCGCCCACCTGTTCCTCAAGTGGGCCTGCGAGGTACAGCTGTCTTCATCGGCCACTTTCTTCTTCTGCAATAGACATTGCAGTAAAGTTCTACTTACCTAGCCTGTAAGAAAATTCTCAACTCCTGTTGAACAGGCTGACTTGCTATATTTTATTTATTATTTCTGTCTGAAAATACTAAACTAGCTGTGCCGAGATGCCTGCTTTCCCTCAGGACCTGCTTATGTGCTCCGAGTTAATTTCGACATGGCAACACAGTTCAGCAGAGTTCGCTGATGCTTAAAAAGAGCCGCATGAAATACACAAGGGCTACATCCACACCTCTACAGAAACCTTGGATTAACCAGAATATTTGCAGTTTCCACCCACACACCCCCTCAAGAGTTCCAGGTAATTGAAATTTCTGCCTCCTATTGTATTTGAAAACTTTTCAGACCTGCATTAACACAATTTTTGGCTTTCCTCTGCTCAGCATTACCATCCTAATGCCTTTGCTTAGGCACCCACAGCACCTCCCCAGGACCCATCTCACTCAGCCTATGCAAAGGACTGCAAGCCTAGGATGAAGAAGAAACGTGTTCAATTCACAAAGCAGAGCTCAGACACGTGTGTGCACACGTGTGCATGTGCTTTTGCTTATGCGAATATAGAATGGAGCATCTGATTACATCACTTAACCTTCTCAGTGTGCTGCTCACCTGGTCCCACAGCCCCCTGGGCCCCCTTGTTCCTTTACAGAGCAGAGTGGGAAAGACACTCTTCTCCCCCAACTCCAGAGAGCTGAAAAAGGTCCCAAACTGCCTTCTGGAACACAGATATCTGGCTTTTCCCTTCCTTCTGCCTGGCCGTCATCTACTTGCAGATGATAACACAATTAGATACACGCCAGCAACACTTAGGCCTGGAGATATAGGTGCCACCAGGGATCTACAAACTGACAGGTGTGGGCTCCATGGGAGCTGGTGCCTATCCTATGAAATGCAAGGAAAGCAGAGCCAGGAATTTCCCCTGGCTTCCTCATTCTCTAAGATAACGTTTAGGCTACGAATGCCATATCCACTTCCTCCCACAGTGGAGCATTGCATTGACCCACACCTGCCAGATTTAGCTCTGTGGCAATACCCACATCCACAGGGGACTATTTTATCCTGGCAGAACTCCTACTTACAACCACTTGTCTCTGGCCCGATTCTACTCAATTGGCGTCTTCCACAGCTGACTTACCCCAGTAGGCTGCATGGTCTTTGCTGGTTTTGTGGTGGTTGTCATAATATGGTGGTGGATTTCTTTGGGGTTAGGTCAAATTAGAATAATAAAAGTCCATCTAGCTAAGTGAAAAGCTGAGGGCTATAAAAAGGAAAAAGTTTTCAAAAAAATAGTCTCTATTTGTGCTTATAAGAACCCTCTAAACTTTCATCCATTACTGGAAATAGGGGCACAGATTTGGAGAAAAACATTTCAATTTCCTCTGAAAGACAAAAGGGCAGGGAAAGCCAGCTCCAAGTTTGCTCTGATTCTCCAGGGTTTGTAAATTTATGACAGCTGTCGCTCCATGGCAAGCCATGTAAGGGTCCTGTTTCTATAACCCCAAATAGAGCCTAGCGTAGGAGGAGCTAGAAGTCCATTTGATGTTCCTGTTGGTGGAGGTGGTTCCACACCCACATCCCTGTAACCCTAGAGTGTGAGAGAGGTCCGAAGGGCAGTGTTCCAGTCTCCCCGACTCCAGAGAGGCCTCTGCTAAGAGTATGGGAGGGAGGCTGTTCCCAGGGCTTCTTTCCCCTCACAGTAGGCACAGCCACCGCCCAGAAGCCCTGGGGGCCGGGCAGAGGCGGGTTCTGGAGTTGCTGCAACCACTCATCATTTGCTACCAGCCAGCTATACACAGTGACCAGGTGCCAGGTCTCCACAAACCATACTTAAAACATGATTTTGCTGGAGCCTTGAGGGAGGAATAGGCCCCAGTAGAAGACGACCCAGAGGAAGAGGATAAAGGGAAAGAAAGAGGGTTAAGGGAGGAGGGAGAAACTAAAACTAAATGGGTTCTTGTCTTTTAGCTAGGAACCAACCACTCTTTACAATGCCGTTTTCCATGAAAAAAATGTGTTCTAAGTTTCCAATAATGAGGTTAGATATTTTCTACATAAAGCCAAACCCGCCAAAAAAAGAAAATATCAAGCAAACATTCAAGAGAAACAGAAGTTCATGCATTTAAAAAGATATCTAGGTAGAGTTTTCCACCAAAATTGAGCTGAATTTTTTTTTTTTTAAGTTGGGATGGGCCACCCAGAGATGCCCTGACATAACAATTCATCCTTGACTTGCTGGCCACTTTAGCAAGGTCACTGTTACAGAACACATTAAAAAAGACAATCATTGTAGGAAATAGGACAACAATAGCTGCTTCTACCTCCATGCTAGTATTAGGGTCAAGATCATCACACTCTGACTCCTCGGAACTGTTGGTCTCCTTGGTGGGCAGCATGAGGAAGGGGGAAGAAAGAGAACACAGTTAGAACACAGGCAGCTTTTGCTAGAGAGCGAGGAGAACTCCAGAGCAGCATGGGCAATGGGGACTCGGGCAGAGAGAAAACCAGGTGCTTTTCAGGTGGGGTGCGAACCACCAAGGGCGCAGCATGCTCTTTTCAGGGAGAGGAGGCGGGGATCACGTACAGCCGCTCATCTCACAGGAAACAGCAATGGAGGGAACTGAATGTAGCATGAGTGCTGTAGAATTTAAACTGTAGTCTTCTGTGAGGCTGGACTGCCCAGATGAGGGTGAAGGAGAGAATACAATTTCTTTTCCCCAAGAAGAACGTTAGAATGGGTTTCAGTTGTTCTTATTTTGCCCAGGAAGGGAAAAAAGTGCCTGGTAGATAATCACACATTATAACCAAATTAAACATCAGCAGTCTAATTTCCATGGTTCAGGGGCAGGTCTTTTCAGAGGGCCCAACTTGAAACAGATCACATCGTTTCAAGATGGGGGACAACAAGGGTCTGCCAAAGCTTAGAATCAGTGAGTTCACAGAAACAGGTGGATTATTAGAAAGCAATAACTTGGGCTTCACCAGTGTGTCTCCCATCCCCGCCCACGCATAGGCCTGAAGGTGATGTTGTCTGAATTCTGGGGAAAAGAAATGAAACTTGACCAAAGACACAGTAGCCCTTAAATTCCAAACCTCAGACTTCACAGGGTTGGGGGTTTGGAAAGCATCCCTAATCTCTTTACCCTGCAAGTATTTTTAAAACCTGGGATACTGAATGGGAAGCTTTGAGAACTTTAGTGTGAATTAAGCACCTTGCATTTCTAAGAGAATAATGCTGCAGATAATTTTGCTATAAAACATCTGCACAGGATAAAGAGAAAGGCATAAAAGAAAAAAAAAAGAGATGATACTTACTTATTTGAATCGAAGTTGCCAGGAGAAATAAAAAATAAAAAATAAATTGATCTTGCATGCAAAATCCTGCTAAACTACTTCCCCTCTGGTCCCCACACTGAGGAAAAAAAATCCCATCCACCCAAGTTGCCTCGTGAGAATGCTGCAGGGTGGGAGGAGATGAGAGGTGGACACAGCTGCGGAATACCTTACTCACTTTAACAGAGACTTTGTTGCCCAGAATATCCTTGGGTTTACGAGACCCTGTGGCTTCATTTTTACCCGTGTTCTCCACTTCTGCCCGCTTTCTCATGCGTAGAGTATGCCATGAACATGACTTCCTGTTGTACCAAAAAATGCACCAATCAAAATGGCAGGTCAGGGCAGAGTGAGACGGTAGGTGGGCTTGCCACCCTTAGATGAGTCAGTAGGTGAGGTGCTCCAGTCAAGCCCTGGCTTCAGAGGCCCCAAACCTGCATGCCAGCTCCTGTGGTGGCTGGCAGCTGATCTCACCTCCAACAGTGAGTGAGGATGAACTTTGACCCCTCCTGATAGATGTGCGAGGTTGGCTGCAGCATTTGAGGAAAATATGAGTTATTAAACTCTACCAAGGGGATTTTTTATATCATACTGGTAAGGCCGTATAGGACTGAGGAATTCCCTTCCTGAAGGGTATGGTGGATGGGAAGAATGGGGAGTGGGGTTGGGGTAGGGGTAAAACAGGAAAGATAAGAGAAGTATATTCTATGGTGCATAAGCTACTAGCACTTT
The DNA here is from genome assembly GCF_057802395.1 of Ceratotherium simum simum. Lineage (NCBI taxonomy): Eukaryota > Metazoa > Chordata > Mammalia > Perissodactyla > Rhinocerotidae > Ceratotherium > Ceratotherium simum. The sequence continues at coordinate 25,784,966 of NC_141914.1, read as the reverse complement.
CCCAGGACCAGATACAAAGACCCAAAAGGATGATTTCGAGGTTTCCATCTCATTATTTGTATTTGGGCTGTGGCCACTCCCAACACTATAGTACAGATAGGGTTTTCTGGGGCACTTGACTTAAAACAGTTGAGCACCTACTCATTTAGATGGATATTTTAGGATGAAGGGTTTCTCGGTCTACATTCTCCACATCACTCAGTGTTTGTGAATACAGGGCTCTGTCAATCACTAAGAGGTGCTAGAGTTTTCTTGTTGGGAGAAGACCCAATACGTGCTCTCAGGGAGGTGAGGGCAGCAATGCCCTTTCACACCATCCTATTTTATTTCTTCCCCTCAGGGGATGGGAACTACTTCTTCACAGACCTGTGAAGAGAAGCTCAGAGCAGAGCTCTCAAGTTCCACTTATGTCAGGACTCAAATACACCAAAAGCCAAGTCACAAACAGCATCAGTGACCCTGAGCAGGCATCATCAATTTCAGGTGTAGTCACAGTTTGGATGAAGTTCTAACATTGCCTGGGATAAGTGAGGTTGGCTTCCCTTCAGTGTCTCCTTGTCAAATTTAGGCCTATGCAGACAGGGTTCAATGAAAAGAGGCTTCATTAAGGGAGAGAGGAGAGAGAGAGAAGCATATGAGATTTGGGAGGAAGGAGGATGCCCCAAAACGTATAGCATCTCCTCCATAAAACTCCATATATGTCAGGAATTTTAGGATGTCCTGAGGAAGGTGTTCCTAAAATATTTGTCACTAACACATATACTCAACAATCAACCTTCTGAGTAGGAAAGAGCTATCATAGCCATGTTCTCAAATTTTTGCAGAAAGGGGGCTCCTTCAAAAAGCAAGAATCTCTTGGCCAGACCTTCTCCTGTACCTGCCAAATAGGCAGGCCCTCTAGGATCCCCAGCATACTAGCTCCTCGCTCCAACTGTTATATCCGAGTGAGAACCAGTCATGGAAACTAACCTTAGATAACATCACTCTGTTAACTTCAGACTTTCATCTCATATCTTTACCCCCAAAACCCATGTCCCTGGCTCATTCGGAGAACATCTTGAGTCAGGGAGGTCCCTGCTGAAAAGACTCCCAGGGCAGACAGCATAGTGTGTGCATGTGTGAGTGTGGGGGTATGTTCCTATGTCTACTGCAACCCTCTAGATCATTCAGGATGCTTGGTGAGAAACTAGAAATGTTACAAATAACGTTCAGAAGGAAGACTCGGAGTAGTACAAGCATCAGGACAGGCTCAATCTCATATTCTTCTTCCCAGAAGAACTTGTCATCATGGTTTGGGGAGCTTCCATCTCTTGCCCGTAAGCCCAGGGACTGATGTGGAAACAGGGTTTCGTGACATTTATATTGTAGGCATCACAACCAACTCTGACCCCTGTGGTCATAACAGGCCCCGGGGAGGGTGCAGTGAGTGTCCCTCACTGATAGATACCGACAACCACTTTTCGTCAGTTGCTCTGCTCCACCCCCACCAACCCTTGTGCAAGAGCAACTGACAAGGAACCAAAATGACCAATTTGTATTTGCATCTGTTCTCTTTCGCCCAGCCTGACACTCCTCCTACCTTCCCTCCCATGGAAGGTGTGAAAAAGTGACAAAAAGACCCAAAGGTGAGGAGGAAGAAGTGCTGAGTGTCTGGATAATTAGATCACAAATCATTATATGTTAGCTCTGTAAGGCCACTGATTAATAGGAACTTCAGTGCTTTGAGGGCCTTTATTCCCAAGGCTTCTTAAAAGGTAGCAAAACCAAGTGTCTTTAGATAAAATGAATTGAGGCTATTGTGCCTTAGAGGCCACTACTGATTTCCAGCTGGACCTGTGGTTACCTAGAAAGACCAGGATGAGGTCAGTAGCCTCTATCCCCTGAGCTATAGAAAGGGTCAAAGAAGCTGTTGGTGCCCCTGCTCAGATATCTTATGGGAGCTCCTGCCGTGGATGACCACACAGCATAGAAAGCAGTGGGGGATGCACACCAAACACTGCCTTCTACTCTAGTCATTAATTGATGTCAGGACCTCAAGGTCACCCAGTTGGACAGCATCCAATCTGCATCATTCCTCATCTTAGAGATTAGAGAAAACCAATAGGGGCTGTTGAGAAGGGAAAGCTAGGGTTGGAGCTTTAGCAACAAAGGCATGTTTTGTGTAGGAAAAAGGTGCCAATGCATTCAACCAATTCCTAAAATACAGAAAGGAAAAAGAAAAAAGAAGAATCATTTGCACATTTAAAAGTCCCAGAATAGTGAAATGGGGGAAAAAGGGTCAACTAGTCTTGAACTTCATTAAAACATGCTCATGGTGAAAATTTATTTTACATATTTAAAATAGTACATTTAAAATTATTAGTTACATTACAGGTACAATGATGGACATTGTGACTCTCCATTATATTGCACAACCTGACTTCATCCATATGGGTTTCTTTAAATAGTGCAAAATACTTTATACAGGAATGTGTTCAGAAGGGTCTTCGCAACCAAAATGAGGAAAAGAAATATCTTACAAATTACCATGAACATATATTAGAGTGACAGGGGAGGGGGAAAATTAAAAAAAAAAAAAACTTACAATCTGTACAGAGGAATTGCCATAGACAACCAAAAAGTTCCCTCTCTCCTGGGAGAAGCAGCGGGCCTCTGACCTATACAGGTCTGGCATTTGTGCTAAGGTAATTTTTTGGTGTCAATCAAAAATATTTATATATATATATCAGTAACTTAATACAATATAAATAGAAGTCCAGTCCAGTGAATCCTGTGGTGGGTCAAATGGAGCAACGGAAGGCATGCCTTTTGTCATCTAGGGTCTCAGTAGGGTTCTTTTCTTAACGAAGGGGGGAAAAAGAGGGGAAAAAAGGAAGAGAAAATTATAAACGAAAAGGAAAGAAAAATCACTGCCACTATCATCAACAACAACAAAAAATCGGAACACTCCAGCCTGGATGCCCCATGCTGCGTGTGGTTCCAGCACTCAAACATTGGTTCCGGTGGCGCTGTCGAGAATAGGCAGCAGTAATTCCCTACCGTGTGTTTGCATTTTTGTGTTCTTTGTTTGCTTTTGAATTTTTTTAATCCACATACTCCTCTCCCGGGGAAGCCAACGAGGCACTTACTTGATGCTCCCGTCACTATTTTCTGCTGTTGCCGTGGCTTTGGTGATGGGCGCCAGGATGCTGCCCGGGACCCAGCCCTCGGCCGCAGGGGAATGGTCGCTGGCAGGCTGGTACACCAGGCACATGTTCTGCTGGTTGACGGCGAGGACCTGGACCACCTCACCTTGGCTCACACAGATTTCGTTCTCCTTCAGTGCATAGTAATCTTTGATCACGGCCATGGACGAGGTCCCATTGCAGCCTCCCAGGTCGCTCTGCTAGGAGACAAGGGCGAGAGGGACACAGACACAAGAAGGCTGGTCACATGGGCTTGCTCTCCATCCTACTGGGTGGTTGAAAGCCAAACTTCCTACTAGCAGGGTAAGTAGGAGGCAGAAGATAAGTATCTTGAGTAATGAAATTATATTCATAGACGTGCTCTGAAAATGCATTTTTTATAGTAATGTTTCATACAATATCATAACCAAGGGTGAACAGGTAGAGATACTGCCCGGCCTAGGTAAAGGTATAAACACACCTTCCTCCTGGAAGTCCCTCCCTAGCAGGCAACCTTCCTGCCAGTATCTTCTCACTAATGGAAGGTAGAGCATGGCACTGGCACAGGGATATGTATGCACCTCAGCAGAGTGAGGTCAGGGCAAAGGTCAGGTCAGGGGTCAGAACCCCATAATGGAAAAACATAGACCCTTTGATATATTTTTCTCTTCCTTTTGAAAAAACATTGGTCTTACTTTACATTCTGACCCTCCTTGAGACAGAAGTAACAATGAGACATTTGCCTAATTCAAAGGCAAGGCCATGACCTACCCTGACCCAACTCCTGTGGGAATGGAAATCCCCTAGCCCCCACCCCCACCCCCACTGTATTCATTAATCTGAGAGGTCCTGCCTGCATAGCCTTTTCACATAACTCTACACCAGGGAAGCTGCTTCTGGACAGACCTGTAACTCCCAAGGAAGCTTGGCTGCCTCGCAGAGCATGATGAGAACCAGAAATTCTTCAGTAAGTTTGACAAAATGCAATGTGACTTCAACTTATTCACAAGGGCAGGGGGTTTTTAAGATGGAAAATCATTTCCAGGTCTTGTGATGAAATAGCTTGGTACAGTTACTCCAATACAGAATTGAACTTAGACATTAATAGTTCATTAAAAAAAATCAATATCATCTAATAATTTTGGTAAAAAGAATAAAACTATAAAATCAAAATATGTAGGTAGGTCAAAAATGTAGCTGTTCCTATTCACAGACCCATTGAGTTCTAGAGAAAACTGAGGCCTCATGAGATTAACTATTTGCTAAGGTTCTAGAGCAAGTGAGTTGCGGGATTTGGAACAGAAACCAGATTGCCTGACTCCTAATCTAGAACTTTTCCCATTTGTTCTCATTCCTCTTACTGTGTAGCATCAAAATAGCTGTGTTGATTGGGTCTACAGTTAAGTCTACGACTAGCCTCATGGTGATGTTTGAATTGTGGGTTATTTATGACAAATGTTTATTCCAAGGCTGGCTTACCCCATTCGCTCACAGATGAGTAACTTCCCTTTGCCACATCAGCCAACGGATGGTGAAGAACTGTGAGCTCACTTTAGCAGCTCATCATTAGAAAGGGCAATCTCTTTAAGATGTCACACACTAGAGTTGTGAGTTTTAGATGATCCACACCACAACTACTCTATTTGGTATATATCACCCGTCTTCATAATTGCCTCTACAATAATACCTTATATTTGCATTGAGTTTCTGCAAATGACAACAGCCCTTTAACACCAAGTATCTGAGCCAGAGGGAACTGGGCTACCTTACTCAATTTGCTGGGGAAGAAAGAGAAATAATTGAGACTAGGCTGTATTTAGTGGGCTGTTCTTGCTAAAATGATCAGCATAAAAAGATGCTACTTCCTAAAGTGAGCCCCGAGGCTGTGCCCTCAGAGTGGTAAGGGTGGGAGTAATGGGCTGTCACTTACCTTGTTGGCCTCAAACTTGTCCCCAGGCTGGTGGTAGTCAAACCCTGGACTGCCATTGGAGGTAGATATCTTCAGGGGTGGCAGAGGTGGGTTATAGCTGGAGCCCTTTGGGGGCTTCTCAGAGCCCACAGGGACAGAGGAGTAGGGCCTGGGGCTGGCTTGGGGAGTCCTAGCAGGCTGGGACCTCATCACGGCTGTGCTCCTTTCTTTCCGCTGATACTCAATGGGTGACTGTAGTGCTGCAGGATAAGAGCAGACGGTTACTCTAAGCTTTAGGAATCCCACAAGGATTTGAAGGCTTATTAGGTACAGGCTTTGTACCAGGCATAATGGAGACAAGTGAGGAAGACACTACCCTTGTTTTTAAGGAACTTATTATAATCTACTGTGAGAACTAAGAAACCTACCTAAATAATGAAAAGACAAAAACAAAATGGTGCCATATGTGAGGTGCACAGTGTTGTGCAAAAGGAGGGAGAGAGAACTCTGTTGTAATTGTGCATGTTGGTGCACATACATACAGGTGGTGGTGGGGGTAATAAGGAGCTTCAGAGGAGGGCCAGCTGTCAGACCCTGACATGCAGACTCTGCAGGAGGGAAGCAAGTGCGAAGAATGTCTGGGGAACAGGATGGAGTCAGACGACCTGTAGCATAGGGCCAAGTGTCTCCATGGAGGAGGAGGAGACAAGACAGGTAAGTGAGGTTGGAGATGCCATGGTGTGAAAGATCTAGAAAGCCAAGGTTACTGAGTCTGGATTTAGTTCTGAAGATCAGGAAACATGATTGGGTTAAATGACTGCACGTTTTAAATTCAGACTCTATCAGCAGAGCCATGCTTGAAGAACATTAACCTCGTAGAGGCTGGGAGGAGGGATCAGAGAGGCTGATTCAGAGGCCACGAGATAGTGGTAAGCGAGAGGCCTAACCAGAGCGGAGCCTGGGGGAATGTGGGAGGGATTTTGTGTGGCAAGTGTTCCCAAGGGAGACTAGACTCTGACCCAGTCTAGATGGGAAAAAAGGCAGGAATCAAGGGTCACTCAGGTTTGGAGACTGGGAGAATGGTAGTCAAGGAGGCAGAGGAAAAGCTGATATGAAGGGAAAGACGTGAGCTTTGTTTAACTAAGTTTAAGACAACAAAGTTCCAAGGTCTGAGTACGAAAGAGGTACAGCCAGGCAAAAGCCACACAGGTCAAATTCTATAACAAGGACTTCAAGGGCTGGCCTGATTATGTTGTTTTTATCAGTAGTCACTGTAACAAACATTTAACTAAGTGGGTTAACAGCTGGGGCCCTGAGAACTTTCAATTATAAGAACATTTCTATAGTGATATGTATACACTTCAATAGGACTCAACATAGGGTCACACTTCCTTTCTATTTGAGGTTTCAGGAGGGAAAGGACTCTGAGATGCCTGCACATGTCTCTGTGAGTAAAAGCCTGGACCTGGTCCATCATCACATCTTGTCTCTCTAGTGTGTCAAAGTACAGAGCAGGATCCTGGCAGAGCTCAGCCTTTCTCCCTGGAGAGTGTTCTGTAGGCATTAAATATTTAGGTATTGATAATCTAGTTCAGTAATAGCTCCATAATTCACTATAATTAGGAGAAAGGTCTCTTGGAACCATATAAAAGTCTGAATCATTGACTATGCCCAAAGAAATGCAGTTCTAAGTCTTAAGTAGATAGCAAAGAGTTGCGAAGTAGGCTTTGTCAAACTGACTTTATGAATTAATACCCATCACATGGAATTGGGGTACTACCTGATTATATGCAATAACTGTGCTAACGTGTTTGAAAATAGCACATCTTCTTAAATAAGCTACAGAGAGATCCTATGTTCTTCCACCAGCCTCAATTTGCATAACTTAGGTCTTTGGACCAAGAAAGCTGTACATCATCTGACAGGGTTTGTTTCTAGCTGATGGATACAGTGTCTCACGGCTGATCCTGTTTCTTTCTTTGCTTTGCTTGCTAGGGAGCTCACAGATAAATGTGTGTCCTACCACGAGCAACAATACTGCAGTTCTGTGGCTAAGAGCCATTAAAGTCATACAGCTCTGGATTCAAGTCCTTGTTCTATCACCTACTGTTTTTATGATACTGGACAAGTTTCTTAACTTCTCTGACCCTCCTTTTCCTCACCTGAAAAATATAGGATGATAGTACTTTTCCATGTTGATGTGAGGATTAAATGTGAAATGCTTACATACATGTGAAATGCTTAGCATTGTGTCTGGCACAGAGAAAGGACTCAATATATGGGAACCATTATTGTTACTTCAATTATTTCTGGTTTCAATTTATTGTCCTACCGTATTTTTCTTTTGTCCTGAATTGATAAACTTAAAAACTTCATCCCAGCCTAGACTCTATCAGAAATTCCATGGGCCGGCCCCGTGGCTTAGCGGTTAAGTGCTCACGCTCCGCTGCTGGTGGCCAGGGTTCGGATCCCGGGCGTGCACCAATGCACCGCTTCTCCGGCCATGCTGAGGCCGTGTGCCACATACAGCAACTAGAAGGATGTGCAGCTATGACATACAACAATCTACTGGGGCTTTGGGTGAAAATAAATAAATAAATAAAATCTTTAAAAAAAAAAAAAAAGAAATTCCTAACAACAGAATGCAATTTAATGAGTGTATTTTATATATGCATATATTTTTGCATAAAATTATTTTATCAACAAAAGTGTTAATTCAAAGTTGTGCGTTCAGAAACCATAAACTATATACAACTTTCATTACTATCCCTCAGGGCTGGGCTGGTGTTTAATTTTAGACTTTTTAGAATGAGAAAAAACCCTGGAGATCACCAGTCTAGTTTTTTTACCAAACTGCTCTAGAGCTGGGGGAGCAGGGGGCATGACCCAAAAATACTCTAAGTGCAAAATTGCTTTGAAGTCTCCTCTTCTATCTTCAAAAGTCATGGCATCCTGCTAGATAACTTATTTTTATGTGTTTTAAAATAAACACAATGTGTTAACTCCTTTACCCTGGAGTAAAGCTGATGCTGTAGGGATGCGTGCCATGTTTTTCTGCTTCCGGTACTGCTGGCACACCATGGCACATGCCAGCATGGGCAAAGTAGATTACTTGTCCTTTTCACAAAATGAGCCAACCGAGGCCCAGAGAAACGTCATGACTTGTCCAAGGTCCTCAACTAGTAAGTCACCTTGAATCTTTCCCCACAGCATTCAGTCTACGCTAGACATCCAACAAGTGCTCTATCTGCATCATTTGAAAGAGAGTCCAGATTCCAGTACTGGCAATAAGAGGTGACACCCTGGAGGGTGGGCCCATGTGCACACGTGTGTGTATGCGTGTGTGTACACAGGCATATGTGCTGCTGAGTCTCCAGGTTTATTTGGTTACCGGTTACATTTTGCCTTCAACTTCAAGCTCCACTTCTGCTCAGAAAGACTTCTGAGCTCATCAACTCAGCGGGTCAACCCTAGTTAAAAAATGTCTACCTCCTTTCACATGACAAGCTCAATAGGAAGAAAATCCCAGCAGGGAAAAAGAAATAAAGAAATGTAAACAGGGTAGCAACTCCGCTTCATTTCCGTTCACACCACCTGTTAGGAGACTTCTGCAGGGTCCATGGAGAGTGACATTGCCTGCGTAATCATCAATTTGTTCTGGGAAGTTTCAAAATTACTGAAAGTTACTGAAATTTAGTTAGCAATCACTTCTCATTTGAAAGGGGTGAGGTTGGCCAGCAAGATGACTTAGCCAGGCTCTCACACCATTGGGAGCAGAGGGGGGGATTTGAGCTGATCTGCCAACCTCCCAGTTATCTCTAGATAACACTAGAGAATCTGTGAGGTTACCAGCCATTAGCCACCAAATGGGAAAACACATGTCATTGACAGCTGGTCCGTAGGACAAAGAGGATGTGCCCATTTCAGACTTTTGCCCCAATATTACCAGCTGGTAGTGGTGGCCACAAGGCATATACCCTACATCAAGGCTATAAGAGAATATCTCTTCTTGTGGAAAGATGGGGCTTCTTTATCATGCCCCATCTGTTCCACTTGCATATTCAGGTTCAGAAAAATTCTAAACAAAGTGTTTCTGAAAACCACAAAGTTGGAATGCATATAAAATGTGATCTGGGCTCATAACTCACCATGAGCCTAGATCCAAGAAAGCTCAGAGGGGTGGGGTCCCCTGAAAACAGCCCTGCTAGAAGCCAGGCCCAATACCCACCATTTAAGAAGTCTCTCTGTGTTTCTAAGACTTGATTGATGTCCTGCACCCAGGCCTGCTGGATGTCAGCATTGGCGGCTTGCAGAACAACCCTCTCCGAAGTCTCCCTGTTCATGAGCGCAAACTTGCAGGGGTCATCGTCCACATTCTCCTCCAGGACCAAGTAATTCATCTGGAAGAAACCAAGTTGATCCTTTCCATATTTAAAGGGTTTAAAAAAAAATCAACAACATATTACAGTTCCTCAAAGTTTTCATTTCAGGGCATGTTTCCAAAATTTTGCCATGGATCTAACAGCTAAATACTTTGCTTTCTGTCTTTGAGTGAATGACATGATCCTGGAGAACCTGCAGGACCACCCCAGAGACTGGCACTCAGCCTGTCATTTCCACCCCATCCCCCCAACAGATATTCAACCTTTATGCCCAAAGGTTATTAGGCTGAAAGATCTTCAATGTTCTGGATCCTCACTCATTCCAGTGCCTGTCTTAGAGAAGCAGCTCTCCCCAATTTGGCACTTTTTTGCTCTTTCTCATCCCCACTGGGATTCTCACCTTGATGCTCCTTTTGAACATGTAGCCCGGGGTGAGGGATCCCTTTCTGAGCAGTTCACTGAAGATGACAATTTGCTCAAAGAGGAACACGCGCCTCTCCTTGGTCCGGGACTGCATGCCTGCATCCAGCTCAATCACATAGAACGTGTCCTGCTGCAGCAGCTTCCCCTGAGCCGTCAGGGTGCCCTGACAGGAAGAAGGGCTGGGGTGAAGTAGGTGAAAAATGGGGAGATGGCCACAGCCCTCTGGGTCCACAGGATCTCCCCCTCTGGGGACCTGACACCAAAAGCCTCAGGGATCTAGTAAGAGACTGAATTAGGACCCACCCACTCATCTAGGGCAGACACCAGGGCCCTGGAGGGAAAGGAAAAGCTAAGAAGCAGCTCCAAGAAAATGCCAGAAGGAAGGAAGATAAAATTATTAGCTAAAAAGATGTTCAGGAATTATCCTGGTCCTTCTTATTTTTTATTAAAAGGAGAACAGAAAGTAGGTGACACCTGGAGCTAGAAGAGCTCTGAGAAATGTGCCTGCCTGGCAGCATGGGCCAAGGACCTGGGGTACTCTTGTGGCCATGAAGCTGGAACCAACCTGTGGCCAAGGGAAGTGATGCAGGCAAGACCAAAAACATTCTGATGAGGTGGCCCCTCTCTCCTCCTTCTAGTATTTCAGGATGGGGCAATTCTGAAGTCTTAATCTCCTGCTATAGATCAACAGGTAAAGTTGGGGTACCACCTATTTTATAAGCTGGTAGATATTTTTCTGGGTCTTGTGATCATTCTTAAAATGCCTCCAGCCTAGGAGGTGGAGCCTATTTGGTTTGCTAGTTTCTAACCAGATTTTCAGAGACTTCTTCACATCTTCAAAGGGAATATGGCCCAACCTAGCAAGTCTTCACAGATGCTATCAGAAAGCCTCGCTTGGGGCTGGCCCAGTGGCGCAAGCCGTTAAGTGCACGTGCTCCGCTGCAGTGGCCCAGGGTTCGCAGGCCCGGATCCCGGGCGCGCACCGACGCACCGCTTGTCAAGCCATGCTGCGGTGGCATCCCATATAAAGTGGAGGAAGATGGGCACGGATGTTAGCCCAGGGCCAGTCTTCCTCAGCAAAAAGAGGAGGATTGGCAGATGTTAGCTCAGGGCTGATCTCCCTCACACACACACACACACAAAAGAAAGCCTTGCTTTTCCTACTATTCTGCAACAAGAAGACACTGACATCTGAGACAGCAGTCAGAGGGCCTCCTCTGAACTGTACTCTCTCAGGTGATGACTTTCGCCTTTTAGTGCAAATATGGGCCATTCTCTGCATACAATGCCCTACTCCAAACATTACCCAGCACACAGGTCACTTTTCTTTCATGTTCCTGTGAAATGTCTGCCCTCTGCTTGGATCATGGCTCCTAACTGTCAAGGTCAGCAGCCACATAGGCTTATCTCTACCTTGGTCCAAAGTTAATATTAAGCCAATGACCAGCTAGCCAGGAGAGCTCCAACAGCTCTGTTGATATTACATAAGAGCCTGACCCGTGAGTTATAGCCCTGCTGACGCTAAAGGGAAAGCTAGAGGATTTAAAGGGAGGGAAGCTAAGTGAGGGGGCTAACTGCTCCCTGGCCCAAAGCCACGGACCTCAGAAGGAATGGAAGTACATTCACAGTTCTTCCCAATTAGCTGAAAGAATGCAAAGCAGATTCTCTGGGGCTTGATGAAAAAAGATGGTGGTGCTTGATTTAAAAGAGAAAATGATTCCACGCTCCTGTGTGTGGCCTTCCGTAGACACACACACATGCACAATATACTTCCTGTGAAGTCTAACTTGAGCCAGACAGCACCATCAGATGCCCTTCCTCCTGTCAGCGGGCAGTTCCTTCTGACCTTCTGAGAACTGAGAGCAAGTCAAGCCAGACTCCTGCTCAGAAAACATGGAGACAACAAGGTTTAAGAGCAATAGGAATTACTTGGCTTGTTCAGAATAGCCTCAGACCTGGCATAACTCCAAGTGACAAAGTGTACAACTTCATCTAGTACGACCAAAGAAACACTGTGGAAGAACTCAGGTGTGTTTCCGCTGCCTAATGCTGCTTACTCTAATGCCTCAGCTCTACCACGGAGAACCGGGAATCTACAAAAAATGAACCTCAAAGAAGACCCTCCGCATAGTTCCTGGTCACAACAAAGCAATGGAAATCAGACAGGGACACCAGAATGGGCTGGAAGGACAAGGAGGACAAAATAATTTGGCTCAAGAATATCATGAATCCAACTCATGAACCCAAACTTGAATACAGATATCATCTTCTAAATTTACTTATATACCAGTCTGCCTTATATCTATTCTATTCTATCTATTCTAGTTTAGTCAGGGAAAAAAAAAAAGGCTATTACTTTCTTAATTAGCTCAGCTTCCGCGAATCCCTTTTCTCCAAAAAGGAATAATGAAATCTTAGGTTGCAGGACTATCAGGAAACAGGATTAGAAGATCCACATCTTTCTCTAAGGGGTTCAGCAACAACTAAGTACCAGTCAATGATGTGTCAGTTCCAATTTTATCATATTAATATTCAAAACAGATTATGTTTAGTTAATATATGAGGTTTGGATATAAACTAATAACAGCCACTTATTAAGTTTAAATTAGGAAAGTCAATTTGCTTTCCAAAATTTCACTGAATTGTACCCCCCTCCAAGTCATATGTTGAAGTCTTAACCCCTAGTACCTCAGAATATGACCTTATTGGGAGACGGGGTCTTTACAAAGGGAATCAAGTTAAAGTGAGGTCATTACGGTGAGCCCTAATTGCATGACTGGTGTCCTTATAAAAAGGGGAAATTTGGACACAGAGGTATGTACAGAGAGAAGACGATGTGCCATGTGAACGTGAAGACGGCCATCTACAAGCCAAGGAGAGAGGCCTGAACAGATCCTTTCCTCACAGCCCTCAGAAGGAACCACCCTTGCCCAACCCTTGATTTCAGACTTCTAGCTTCTAGAGATGTGAGATGATAAATTTCTGTTGTTTAAGCCACCCAGTCTGTGGTACTGTGTTATGGCAGCCCTAGCAAACTGGTACATTCACTGAAACCCAAATCCTGGGGCCATCCAGCTGTTTCTCCTAAGACTTGATTATCCTCTTCAAAGAACAGAGATGTGCACTCTGATGTCTTAGAGCTTTAAATGTTCATTTAACTAAAAAGCCAGCCGCTATATAGACCTGTTTATTGGAACCACCATCTCAAAAAAAAAAAAAAAAAGTGTTCCATTTTCCCTCTGGTTCTACTTCCATCACATCGTCCGGCTCTCCTTCACATTCCCAGCATTTCTCAAGAAAGAAAGAAAAGGGAAGAAGTCATTGCTGGGTCCACAGTCCTAAAGAATTTTGGGTCTTTCCAACCCCTTTGGAATTGTGACTCCAGCCTGGTTGACTGCTCTGTAACTTCCTATGACCGCCCTATCACTGCATGTCCTAAATAGATGCATCTTCTAGGCCTGTGAACCATGGGGGCCCAGGCATAAAGGCGTAGATGGCGAGTGAAGGAGGCAGAGGAGGCAGGCACAGAGCTTCAAAGGGAAGCCGCCTCCCAGCCTGGGCTCCTGCTGCCCAGAAGAGAGAGGGCTTAGAAGCATTTAAGGGCTCACCTCAAAGCCCTGCAGGCGTCCCAGATTCATCATGTCATTGCAGTGTTTTGGAACAAGGCACATTAACTCCACTGCTTTCTGTGGGAAAGAACAATAGCAGCTCAGCACGGGGAATAGCACTCAGGCAGGAAGCTCAGGGCAATTCTGTGCTGGAAGACAGGCACCTCCTGGCAGCTCCTTCATTCTAGGAAAGAACCCTGGTCCCTGCTGCCCACTCTCAGGAGTGTGCGATTTTCTGTTCTAGGTTGGGGGGTGTTGGTCATCAAGGGCAGGGGCTCCACGTGAATCAGTGACCACATGTGGGGAGAATACTACCCAGCCCATCCTTCACCTACCTTCCCACTTTTGTTTATCAATTCCCTTTCTTTCTTGTATTTTTTTGTCTTCTCTTTGTTGTTTCCTGGCTGCCCAAGCAACAGCTTAGCATGGCTTGTGGGACACTAGAGGTTTTAACCTAAAACAACCTGCCAGAATAGTTTGTAACCTCCCTGGCTTAAAATAATCCCCATGGTGACGTTGTCTCAAAGGACTTCACTTAGGGAGTAATCCTTGGGGCGAGTGGGGGAGTGACAATGAAATACTTTACATGTTAGACTCAAACAGTGTCTGGATTCACGGATAAAATTGCACGTTGAAACATCCAAACTCTGAAGGATGTTAGAGGGCTCAAATACCACCCTTTCCACCACATGTCACTGGAAGCCACAAGAAGAACACCAGCAGGGCTAAGCTCTGGTCTAGCCTAGGACAGAATTCTCGAGTTCTAGAAAAACACTCAGTGTGTTCATTGATATTGGCCATTCCTCATCCTGCTGAGCAGCTGTTTGCAAGGGGCTATTACTGTCTGAGAGGAGTCAGCCTGGACCCTCGCTTGTCCAGAGACAACCTTTCCCCTTTAGAGACAGACATCCAATATCGTCCCTAAGAAGAGTCAGCATTACACGCAGAAAACTCACCTCAATATCTGAACACTCCAAACCAGCCTTCTCGCTGTATCTCAGGAAGTCCTAGCAAGTGGAGGAAGCAGGGAAGGGTGAAATAGTTAGGAAAACAGTGCTATAAAAAACTTAAGCATCATAAAAACTGTGATAACACTCAGAAGACTTTCCTCCCCAAGAGAGAGGGCAGTGGTGTCTAGTAGCTGAGATATGAAGTTATGAGTCACATTGGACATAACATAGAGAAAACCCCAGAATATTCAAAGATTCAAAGCTATGGGAAAAGGGAGGGAGGGAGGGAAGAAGAGGAGAGAGTAAGTGTGTGAGCAGGGAAGAGACGGGGGTTATGACAAGAAAGGAGGGGACAAAGGAAGGTAAATCTCTCTTCCATTTACCTCATGTCTCTGTAAGACAAATCAAATTACACCATTTTCAAAAGTAAAATATGATTAAATTTTAGGTATTACTCATCTAAGGTGTCTAGGGCCTTGCTTTTTCTTTCTCCTTGTATTCCACTCTGATTTTATGCTCTTATTATTTTTATTTTTTAAAGGTACCAAGTCAGTGATGATGACAAAGTAAGACAGTGAATTGGAGAAAAGAAAATGAATTACCAACCAACCTTTTTTTTTTTTTGTGAGGAAGATCAGCCCTGAGCTAACATCCATGCTAATCCTCCTCTTTTTGCTGAGGAAGACCGGCCCTGAGTTAACATCTATTGCCAATCCTCCTCTTTTTTTTTCCCCCAAAGCCCCAGTAGATAGTTGTATGTCATAGCTGCACATCCTTCTAGTTGCTGTATGGACGCGGCCTCAGCATGGCTGGAGAAGTGGTGCGTCGGTGCGCGCCCGGGATCCGAACCCGGGCCGCCAGCAGCGGAGCGCGCGCACTTAACCGCTAAGCCACGGGGCCGGCCCACCAACCAACCTTAAAGGCAGGAACAACAGGCATGTAATTTATTTGGAGGCAAAGCTGACACCAGTAACCAACAGCCAAGATGAAAGCCCACATGTTCCTCCCACTCGCTCACAGGAAAAGTGTGGTGGAGACAGAACCTCAAGCTCACCTGCTCCCTAACTCAGAGCCTCAGAAGACCCTTCTCCGGCCCTGACCCAGGCTCACAGCTCTCTTACCTTGAGGAGCAGTTGATATTTTGTTATTCTCTGAATGGGCTTGATAAGGAAGTCGCTGAGTGTCAGCCTTTGATTTATCTCCTGTTTCACCTCCTGGAACACAAGGGAGCTGTGTTAGAAAAAAAGGAACCAAAGAATTGGGGTGCTCAAGATCAGGGTTCAGACAAAGAAGGCAAGTCTTGGTGTTTGCCAATAAAGTTTTAGAATCTTCAAACCATACGAGGTAGAATTGTCTACACAACTGCTAATTTGTTATTAACAACATGTAACACACTTCCCCATCACCTTCTTACATGTCAAGCACTTTCATACCCTGTGTCCTCATCCCAGTCCTGGGGGACAAGCTGGAATGGGTATTCTGTTCTCTCTACCACTCCAGGGCCAAGTCAGGAATGAAGGGCTTCTCCTAGGACACAAGCCACAGGGCTGGGCCCTCAACTCAGATCTGCAAACCCTGAGTTGAGGGCTCTTTCCAAACGATGGTGTTGCCTCTCCTCCAGCAAAATAAACACTTCCAGGGTGGGGCAAAACAAACACTTTGAGATGCTTGACAGAACTCTGGGAACAGCAGCAGAGACTAGGAGGTAACTGTGAGCACCTCGAGGAGGAGGAGGGTCTCAGCAGGCAGCCTCCAGGGACTGGTGAGGAAGAGTGTGGACACAGTCTGCTCTGGGGTCACACAAGGAGGACTAGAACTTCTGCAACAGTCTGTATGTTACAGAGTCATTCTGCACATGGGGGTTTCTCAAAGCAGCCGCACACTGGGCTGCCTCAGCTCCCTCAAGCAAAGCGGCTCATGAGAACACAGCTCAGAAGCTAACGCTCTGTTGAGGTAGCTCTCCCTGTCCTGAGGGGGTCAACAGTGCTGTGTGCGGCCACCTATGGATGGATGACGGCTGGGGCTTCTGATGTGGTGGTCTTGGCCTGAGTTTCTCCCCCCTGGCCCTGGTTCAGCAAAGCCTGAGCAGCGTACTTCAAAGTAGGCGTCGTACTCGGCGACGATGTACTCTGAGCGCGGCTTATTCTGGCAGTACCACACGTAGATGTGCAGCTTCCGCTCCTGCAAAGGCAGAGGGACGGGCACTCAGGCACCTCGTGCCTCACGCTCAGTCCCAGAGGGCTGTGCTGGTCTACACACAGACAGAAGGACAAAGAGACAGTCTACTCTTTGGGGACCCACCAGGGCAGTGAAATGTCAAGGATAGAAGAGTAAGTGCAGTAGGCAAGAGGTCTTCCAGACTGCCAAGAAGGTTAAAGAAACCGACAACTCAGAGAGGGATGAGAAGGAAGAGCAGAAGAGAGAAGGAATTTTAAAATGAATGTAAATAAGCCTGGTTGAGGGTAGGGGGCTGGGGGCAAAGGGAAACACTCACATGTTTAATAAAGAGCTGTGCCAATCTGTCTTGCTCCTGGATACATTTTTCCAGTTCAGCCAGGAAAAAGCTAAAAGGATGGAAGGGATAAGAGAAAGAAGCCACATTCTTCAGGACTGTATTATTTCTCAGTGCTGAGATAAATGACAGAAGACTCTCCCCAAACCCTACCCCTAAGGTCAGATGCAGGGGGAGGACGGGAGAGTCCTGGATTCCCAGGACACCCCAACCCTCAGGACAATGTAGCACTTACTCCTTATGCCAGTCATAGATCTGGTGAATATTTCCAAACACTATTTTATCCTTTCCTCGCATGTCCTCAGGGACACCCTTTTCTTCTATTCTCTTCATGAAGCCCTGCAGAGTGGAGAAATGGTGAGTAGAGCATTTTCACAGGAAAGCTTTCTGGGCCGAGCCCCACACTGCAGTCCCGGGTAACCACCCATCGCTGCGTGAGTTTCAGGGCAAGGGCTTCTGTGGTTTCTCACTATTCAACCAGGACCTTCCCTTTGTGCAGAATGATAGACAAAACTTTTATGAAGTTCTGGATCCCTTGGTCTCCAGCCCCCTTAAGAAAGCGGAACAAAGAAAGAAGACAATCATTTGTCCCTTTCCCTTCTCCCAATCCAAGTTAATTATGGTCGTTAAGGCTTAGAACTAGACACACCTGGCCTAGAAATAAGTCTTAATAAGTTAATACTTTAGACTCTGTAAAATGCTATCATATATAGTCTCATTTCAGCTTTAAAATCAAGTTTTGAGGTTGCACAGGCAGCATCTATCCGCATCTGACAGATGAGGAAGCCAAGGCACCAGGGAGTTATGTGATTTGTCTTACAGTCACACCACTGATGTCTGACTTCCCTGGACCTCAGTCTCTAGATGCCTAAGACCTCTACTTCTAGGCTGTGCTGCATATGGAGGCACAGTACCCCTTCCTGCCCATATTCCCCCTTGGAGAAGAGAATTAACTTTCCATAAGTTAGAATTCAGTTCTCTATATGCCAGGCTAGTCTGTTTATACAAGGTTCAGGATAACCAAAAACAAACTCCTAAATCAGTAGGTTTCACAGGATGGGGAACTTTAGGGCAAATGTAAGGAAACATCAGGTGATTTAGAGATCAGGCACTCAAATTTTCGCCTTCACATTCTTTGTTTAAGGTGATTAACAACACAGCTCTAAGCCATCTAAATTATCCATTTACTTTCTTAGATTTTCTCATCCAAGTGCTAAATCTCCCTAAAGTAAAGCTCTATGGAGAGAGAGCTGTTTTAAGACCAAGTTGACTCTTAACTGTGGACCTGTCACTGTTGCCTTATTGGTGGTTTTTTTTGTCTGTCTTTTTGGTAGCCATAAGTTCTCCCTAAAATCTACGGAAACATATAGACCCCAAGGTTTCACTAAGAGTTACCTGCTTAGTGCCCACGGTGGGTCATAGCTCTGAAGAATATATGTCATGAGGTTAAATATCAAAGAAAACCTCCTAAGATAACAATTTGGTCACCTAAAACAAGGTGAAATGGACTCAGCTCTAACCAGGAGCCTCCTCCAAATGCTGCAACATTCAGGGCCCCACCTCCCTCTAAACCTCTTAAAATACTTCAAGGGAAAAAGAAAAAAAATTAGTTACATATTCTGTTTGATCTATTACCATTGTTAGTTTCATTTCTGCAAATACCCAGACAGAGTAAAATACATACCCTCAAGTGAAAACACCTCGGCCCAGGTAGGGTCCAATATGCCCTTGGTTGGGTGACACAGTCCCAGCCTGAGCCATTTACTCACCTCCACCACAATCCCCAGATCCTTGACATAGTCTTTCTCTGTCTGTACCAGCTCATTCAGGACAAACCTGAGCAGGAGATTAAGAACAATGAGGGCTCCTCTTCATTGTAAAGCAAGAAATCTTCACACTTAAGTTCACAGGAAGGTTGCTTCGGCATCTTTATGACAAGCCCACCCAAAACCCCACGCTTGGTACCTCTCAGGAAGGTGCTTACTGGTGCTTTTTCTACAAGAGGCCCCACTGAAGAGCTGAGGGCATTGAGGCCTAGAGGGCTTTCCCAGACAGCACACAATAGTTAGATAAAGAACAACACTCACAACCCAGCATTCTTCTTTCTATTTCTGCTGCTTCTTCCTCCCTCACCTATAACTGAACAGTTGTGTAGACACAGGGCAGAAGGAATGACAACCACTCTGGCAAACTGAGTTACGAAAGCTTTGAGGCCAAGGGATCAATGTGAGACTTTTATTCCTTCATTTCAGCTCCATTCTTCGCTTAACAAGAAAAAGACATTTGTTTGGTAAGCAACCTTTGAGGCCTCAGAGACACTGACATCAAGTGAAGCTTTTGAGATACAGAAGCCACAATTATTCAGATGGGTATCCGTGGTAACTAGCCTGCAAAATCCCCAGTCAAGGCCAGCAGGATTGACTGCAGACATTCCATAATCACAACCTGGAATGCAGCAACCTCCCCACCCCCACCAGAGGCAGGATTTAACAACTTCAAGGACATTTGCTTTCTTCGTTTCTTTCTTGTTAATGATTTCTTCCTCTCAGAGCTTTTACTTTGTGCCAGTTGCTTCCTCTGGGTTTTCTCATGCTTCTAACAAGGTAGGTACTACAAAACCTACTTTATATAGATGAAAATACTGAGGCGGTATTGCCTAAGATGACCAAGTGAGTAGCAGAGCTGGGATGTGAACCCAGTTTCACAGGAGTCCAAGACTCTGCTCTTTTACTGTCGTCCGCTGCCTGGCCAACTACTCAGACTGGCTCTCTGGAGTCCCTGAGGCATCAAACCCAAGCACTTCTCTTTCTTTCTCTCCAGACAGTAAAAGGCTGGACTTAAAATGCTGTGCACACGGCCAGGCTAGGTGCCGTGCAGCTTACTGGAGTCTGATTTGTATTACCTAAATTTGAAAGAGTTTTGCCTGGAGCCACACAACTGCATTTTTGGCCCAAGTGGCAGAAAGGATTAAGTTCTAAACTGTCAAAGAGGGGCCCCAGCCCAAGTGTTGTAATCGTTCTGAACCCAGGAAGCAATTCATCTGGAATTCTTGATCTACACAGCACAGAGAAGCCACCAACTCCCCGGGTCTGGGGCCTCAGGGTGATGGGGAGGAAGCAAAAGGAACACACGCTTCTTTATCAGCATGTTCAGCAATTTCGACCAGCTCCCTCTCTCTAATACACACAATTGCGAATTGGAGGCCCCAGGAAGGAACTGCCAAGGCCAAATACAAGCATTTAAATTTATCTTCAGCATGGCCCAATTAGTGCTTGGAAGAAAGTGGTAGAAGAAAACCCACAGCAAAGTTGGAGTGGGAATTTGGGGTTGGAAGGGCCCTCTGGAGATGGAGTTCAGCTCTCTGTCTCCAGGCGATATTTTTATCCCAAGCTATCTGCTGACAGATTGAGGGCTATCTTGGGCTTTCCAGCCTCTAGGAAAGGGAACCGGACTAGGTGCTGCTAGCAGACCTGGCGTCTCTTCCCTTGAAAGGCTGATAAAATACTTGGGGAGATAATGACACATTAAAAGACGTTCTGAAAAGATACATAAAAGATTTAAATTACATGCATCACAAGGCAGTGCACGGTTAATTGCCAAATAAATTGAATTGATGACAAAGCAATTTTTTTTTTTTCATGTTCACTTCTTATTAGTAAAGCTTATTCACAAGGTAAATGTTATTCTTTGGTCCAACTAAACTTCTTCCAGCTACAGATCAGACCCCAGTCTAATCTTTATCTTTCATAACCGTAGGGAGTGGCGGGTCTTCCACAGAAAATCCCTTAGAGCCTTTGCACTGGCTGTTCCTTCTGCCACTGAACAGTTTTCCTCCATGGCTAATTCCTTACCTCCCGCTGGTGTTTGTGCAAATGTCAGAACCATTTAAAACTGGAACAAGGCCTCACACCTACTCCTGATCTCCCTTACTACTTTTTCTTTTTCCAGCTTCTAACATACCACATAATTTATTTTTTATTTTGTTTATTATATGATTTCTCCCATTAGAATGTCAACTTGCCACGAGAGCACAGACTTGACTTCTGTCCTTGTTGTTTGTGTTATTCACTGATGTATCCCAAGCACTTGGTACATAACAGGTGTCCAACAAATATTTGTTGAATGAATGAGCAACCAAAATTTGGACAACTAGGTCCATTCTCAGCCTTTTTCTTCTCCTAGACGCATAACTATTTGTTTTCACCTTTTCTCCATGGAGCTCTCATTTAACCCTTTGATGTCTTGCCATCTTCTGGACTGAGTCTGAGTTCTCTATACCCCTCAGCCTCTAGTCGCACATAGGGCTTACCATTAAACACCTATGTATCCTCTCTGTCATCGTGGCCATAGATCACAGCAGGATAAAAACAATCTACAGAAAGAGGAATGAGACATCTAACAGCTGGATTTTCAGGATAGCTCAGCAGGTGGAGAGTTGGGCAACAGAGAAGAGGGAGCTGAGATGAGTGTAGTGGGTAAAAGAGGCAGCAAATTTTTGCCCTTTGGAGCAAAATCGGACAATATCATGTCTGGAAGCAGGACAACGGCATAAATGACTGCTCATAGGCCCGTTTGACCTAAGTGACAAGAGTAGTGACAGGCTTTGCCAAGTACCATCTGCTACCTCAAAGTTCACTTCCCTGATCTGAGCTTTGCTTTGGCTTGACAAAGGACTGGAACATCAGCTCCAACTCGGCCTCATCTATGTAAAAACAGCCTGAGAAGCCAAGGAGAATTAGCTTTGTACAAGTCCTGCGACATTTCCCTTGGGGATGGTATTTCTCTAGCTCTATTCCATTCTTGGGCTTCCCCTGAGCACCCATAAGTTGAGGGGGTAAATACGGAACTAGAGAGCTTACAGGCCACTTGCTCATCTCCACTATGAAGTGACAGCCCTGCTCTGAGGCCAAGCCCTGGCTATGATGTTTCCTAGGAAACAAAGTCATAAACGTTCACTTTGCCTATTTCCAGGCAACAGAAGGACCTGGCTTCATTTATTTTTGCTAATCTTCACGTCTACAACCAG
Source organism: Ceratotherium simum simum (assembly GCF_057802395.1). NCBI lineage: Eukaryota > Metazoa > Chordata > Mammalia > Perissodactyla > Rhinocerotidae > Ceratotherium > Ceratotherium simum. Next base: position 25,762,992 of record NC_141914.1, on the reverse strand, counting down.
GCTAAAGGAGCAATGAGTTTGAGGAAGAAGGGCGGACTAATTAGCAACAGGGAGGGACCCTTCACATCTGCCTACCCAATTCTCGCTGTGCTTACAACATCTTACACATCGAGCTATGTCCAAGGCTCATTAGTAGCTCTGCTTCCAACACAGAGTGAAACCCTAAACAAAAAAACTCAAGTTTCAGAGGAATTGTGGTTTTGCATTAATGGCATCTGATATCTTCTTGATCATCTCAAATAATAGAAGACTGACTTCACATCAAGGTGGATTACGCAAACCTTCCATGACATATGGGTTTTTATGAAATGGACTGCAATGTAAATCGTATTTATCCCAACCATTCAAAAAGTGAAGAGGTTCTCTTGGAACTAAGCCCACCAATGGATGCAAAATTAAAACCTCTGGAGAAGGAGTAGAGATAGGCCCTGGTCTGGTGGTAAAACAGCTCCCTTTTCCTAAACACTACTTTCCTACATCTGGGGAAAACATTTCCTCAGATGAAACTCCCTCCGACTTTCTGCCATGGATTCTCTGATATGGGACCAGAGCAATAGTCCATAGTTCCCCGAACTTTGTCATTTTCCTTTTATCAGCATATTTTATTCTAACAGACCTTGCTTATAACCACACTTTGTCAATAACAGCTGCTATCTCACAGAAAATATTTCAGCTTAAAATTCTTAAAGTCAGTGCCACAGTAGCTCCTTGTTTATCAATGCTACACTGTATAGATCCAGGTCACCTTTACTTAGAATGAATGATATCAATGGAAACACAGTGTGAGGAATCCCTCTCTAATTCTCCCCAAGCTTCCCGCAACCCTTGCCCATTGTCCACTCCACACACGCACGCCACGGTGGAATCCGGGAAAGCCACTTACATCCTGCCTCTCAGGGCCTTGGCTTTCTGTTCTTCTTCCAGATTTCTAGGAGGTGTGGGCGGGGTCATTCCCTCATTCAGGCAGCCTGCAGGGTCTTTCAAGCTTCCCCGGTATGAGCCTCCTTCTAGACTCTGAAAAGAGAAGAACAAACAACCTTAGAGAAGTATACACTGAAAAGCCATCTGGAAGCCCTCATGTCCCCCCAGCCTCGCCGCAGCCAACTTGGCATAGTAGCCAAGGCTGTTCTCACCCAACCTCAGTGAAGCACCAGGAGACCAGAGACTCCCATCTTCCTGCGGCAGAGCTGCTGCCTTCTCAGGCAATCAGGATGTGCTTGGCGTCCTGTGCTGCCAATTTCCCAGACATAATGAAAATCGTCAAGTGACTTATCTCTGGGAAAGAGCTCCAGAGGTAAAGCTAATCATCGCAATTCTACACCAAACAAGCAGTTAGAAACTGAGTTGTAGGACCATCAAATGCCAACTGGTAAGGTGAGGGTAGTAATAGGAGAACTGTTTGGTAAAATCTTATTAAATCAGCTACAGTTTTTTTTTGAAGAGGCTGACGAGATATTGACAAGAAGAGGTCAATAGATTTAGCCTTTTCTTTTTTTTTTTTTTTAATAGAAATGTTTTATAGAGTCAATTCTTTTTTTTTTTTTTTTTTTTTATTTTTTCCCCCCAAATCCCCAGTAGATAGTTGTATGTCATAGCTGCACATTCTTCTAGTTGCTGTATGTGGGACACGGCCTCAGCGTGGCCGGAGAAGCGGTGTGTCAGTGCGCGCCCGGGATCCGAACCCGGGCCGCCAGCAGCAGAGCACACGCACTTAACCACTAAGCCACGGGGCCGGCCCTAGCCTTTTCTAAAAAAATCTTTGCTAAGGTTATTTACCACTGGCTTTCTTTCATTTATTAATCTCTTTCATTTCTTTTAATTAAAGTTCTGCAGGATTGAGAAATAAATTAAAGGGATTAATACTGTACTCAAGAAAAAGCTAGGGGTAAAGGATTCTAATCCGAGATTTGCTAGAGACTAGATGGTCTTAAGTGAGACAACTAAAATTGTTCTATGCTTCAGTTTTTCTCAATTTTCGCATCAGTTCTCTCTTTTCTACAGATTTCTAAGAAATAGAGAGAGACAATAGTTGTACAACCCCTTGATAAATTAAAAATGCTCTATAATGATGAGTTTTTTCCCATGTATGGAACTGGGACATTCCCATGTATGGAATAAGGACATTCAAAAATGGGGTCCATCTTAACATTCTTACAAGTACCCAGGAAGAAAGATCACACAGTGACATTTAGCATTTCATTATGCAAATGGCAGAAGCAATGTGGATAAACAGTAAGACTGGAGATCAAGGTCAAGGTAGGCAAGGTCAAAGCAAACAGGGGAGACTAATCCAAACTATCCGTACAAAATGCCTGTCTACATTAGCCACTGTGGCTAAGGAAAGGCTTCACTTTCGTAGTCTTTGAAAACATCACCCCTAAGGTTAAAGTCACAAAGATCAAAAAATGTCCAGAAAGGTAGCAAGAACAAAAGGCTTCAGCATGGTCTTAAGCCACCTGCACTTGGAATATCTGTCATGAACTTTCTTAGCTACTATATTTCAACATGGGCCGACTAGAGGTAGAAACAGTCCAGGGAAATGAAACAAAAAATGAATGAGGTGCCCACTGGGTGGCTATATGAGCACAGGTGGAGAATATTAAGACTTGAAACTGAAAAACTTAAAGCTAAGAAGAGATGTCAACCTTCTTTTCCCCTACTCTACTCTCAAATCAACAGAATGTGCCAAAAGCCAAACATGAATTTGTTACTAGAAACTAGAAATAAGAGGACAGCGTCTTCAAACTTAAGAGAGAGAATTACTTTTAACTTGACACGAAGGCATTTTACAGAACAAGTAGTCAACCATGGAGGTTCTCATCCAGAGAAGCAGCATAGGCTAAAAATATAGAAAGGTCAAGAAGAGTTTAGCTAAATTTATAGATTCAGGATCTATAACCAGTTATTAAGGAAATGAGTGTCTGGTGCTGAGGCTTGACAAGCCACCGGACAGGCAAGTTTTCCAAGGACATGTGACATGTCCCTTGGTGCCACCACCAGAGACAGACTCCGCAAGCAGATGGACCCAGCTGGTGATTGATCTGATTACATGCCTTTTACATCCCCTACCCCTTTCCCCATTGTCTGATTACAGCCTTTGTTCTGCAGCCTTTTGGCTGGCAGGATGCTGGCTGCAAGGCCTGGGAAACAGGCTTACATCTCTGCCTACAAGGCTCTCCTGCAAAACATCCAGCTTGGTGTGGTCCACTCTCAACTCTTCTACAGAAGGAAGGACATCTGAGGAGTCCAAAGTGTCACACACGGAAATATGTTCCATCTCCTCCTGCCTGACTTGTCTTATGAGCAAAGAAGCCCAAGTTATCTCCAGAGAAGAACTCTCTGAGATGGAGCTGAGAAGGGCAGAGGCAATGAGAGAGGAAGAAGAGGGAAATAAAGGGTTTGGCTAAGCTGTATGCTGGGTAATCTGCCCAAATAAAATCCGGCTAAAAATACTTATAATAATTCAAGAGTGATTCCCTCTGAGAACTTGGCTACCTGTGCTAGAGTTGGGATACTGGGTTCCAGCCGAGGGCCACCAGGGGTTGCCTGCAATTGTCTGTGCTGCTCCCAGGGAGAAACAGACAGTGGTGGCTGGTTGATGCGTGGTGGGCTGTGCAGCCACAGGGAGGACTTCTGCCCTGCAGGGTTCAGGCCACAACAGTCCCAGTAGACCAAGGAAATAGTGTACAAACGAGGGAGCGACAAAAGTTGCACAATAGGTGCTCCTATAGTTGGTCCAAGGTCAGGGAACAGAAATGCAAACAGGATTCAAAAAAGTAGATTAAGTATGGAGGAAGGCTGTCTCCACATTAAAAATGAACACATTTCCTGTCTGCTGAACCTTGAATCACATACCCATAAAATGCCCTTCCTCTGGGCTCCTATAAGCACCATTTACACATCCCATGAGCAGCAGTCATTACACAGTGTTGTAATTGATCATTTGTTTGTACTAAAGCAAATATTTATCGAGTATCTACTACATGCTGAATATTTGCAAAGTGTTGGAGAAACAAAGATGAATAAGAGATGGCTCCTTGCCCTCCATAATTTAAGCTATAACAGGTGCTCTTCTAGACAGAAGGGGTACCATGGAGGATGACAAAAGGAGCAGGCAGCTCTACAGCGGGGTGGAGGGAAGGAAGAGACTTAACGGGAGAGGTAACGCTTGAACTGAGTATTGAGAAATGAAAAGGATTTCATTGGCTACCCCAATGGAAGGACATTCCAGGCAGGATCAGGACTGTGCATAAAGGATCAAGTTGTGAAACTACACAGGGCAGCCTGGGAAGCTGAAAGCTGCCTGGTATAGGTAGGATATAGGGTGTGAAGAGGGTGGGAGTTGGTGTGTGTTACGTGAGTTGGGGTGAGTGAGTACTAGGGAAAGAAGAGGTGGGACGTGAAATAGATAACCCTGGAGAAGTTTGCAGGGATCAGATCATAAGGAGCCTTGTGTGTGGCATTAGGTAGAGACTTTACCTTCTAGGATCAATGATGGGAGAATTTTAAGCAGGGAAGTAACATGATTTAATTTAAGTTTTAGAAGCATCAGCCTTAATGTTCCTAAGAGCTTTTCATGACGTGGGAAAACATCTCTGATATAATAGTAAAGGCCAACAAGGTTAAATTTTATATACTCTGTGATTACATTATTTTAAAAACGGTCTAGAAGAAAATATATCAATATTTCAACACTGAATATGTGTAGATGATGATATTATGAGTGATATAATTTGTGTTTATACTCTTGTCATTTTTCCAATTTTTCTTGAATGAGCATACATTGCTTTTATTAGTCAGAAAAGAGCTATTAAGTTTTTCTAAAAAAAGTAAGAAAAGAAAAGAAAGGTCTCTCTGGCAGTCACATAGAGAGATGTCAGACTAAAATCTGGGAGGAAATGGTTACAACAGTCTAGGCAGGAGAGGATTTTGATCATTAACCATAGGCTGTGAGCCTCATTAAGGAAGGTTCTGTGCTTGATCTCAGAGCTGGCACATAGTAGGACTCCAGGAATTCATTGAATATACTGTGGAACTCTTTGTGAGAGGTCAAAGCTCATCTGATAAGACAACAAGTAAGGGTGCTGGTCCAATACCACCTACCACACCAACCTCTCAGCTGCCCCACCCTTCTATAAAAATTTGTATAATATTCTCTGGACAAAAAGTATTAGATCTTAGTCATTCCCGCATATTGAGGGTGAGGGTGGGGAAGACAACTAGACAGTAGAAAAACTGAAGTCTGGATTTTCCAGGCAAATGACATTTCAGATTTGTGACTTTGTCTTAAATTTTATTTGGTGAAAATTTAAACTTTTCTATTTCAACAAGCTCAAGAATCTTTTCCACAGAGGGATGCCAGAAGAACCCAGTTCCAAAACACACACCTCCACAATGGATATGATGGGGCCATTATTTCCTCCCATCTGGACTCTGAACTTCTGCTAACTCTACCTTGCCTTTGACAAAGCAAGTCAATTCACCTAAAGGAGAGCAAAGCACACACACAAATGCAGCCTGGCCCGAGCCATGTTCCGTCGCCCACAAGGCTAGCCTAGGGAGATGGATGCTATCAAAGCAGGAGAATCAGAGGGAGGGAAGTCTTGCTGAAGCAAGTAGAACTCATTCTCAGGATGCCAGGCCACCAGGCAGGCAGGATTGAACAAGAGCTCAATCCTGGCCAGCCCCTTCCCTAAAGGCAGAGGATTATCAGCCAAGGGTCCATTGGTGCCATCCTGAGCCCAATGAACTACTGTGATGTGCTACCTGAGGTTAAGAGCTCAGAGAGCGATCTTTCTTTCTAGAGGCTCAGTCTTTCATCTCATGCAGGTGGTAGAATCCTGGAGCTGTTTAGAGGCACACTAGATTATCACATGGCCAGGAAGCTCTTGCTTCTCAAAACTGAGGAATAAAACCAAATCATATGGGTTGTTAAGATATTACCCTGCAACATTCACCCAACCACCAATCTACTGGCTGACAAATACTGTGTCCCTGTGCCCAGGGTGTGGCTACAGAAGATGAAGTATGGCATGGTTCCTTTTCCCTGCCCTTCACAATGCAGATGAGGTGGTTAAGAGCTAACATTTGTAGGATGCCCGCTTATCAGTTTACAAAGCACATTCACACCTTACTCAATTATCATCCTACCTCTCCTGAGACTAGATTCAGGTGGATAGAATCATTGTTGTTGATAAATGAGATAAAAGAGAAGCTCAAGTAGACGAAGTAACTTTCCCAGGGCTATACAATAAGTAGCAGAGGCAGGACTAAAACCTAGGTCTTCTGAATCCTTACACACTCACGACCACCACCACCGCCAGTCCACATGTCTAGGAAAAGCTTTATTAAAAATCACACAGGGAGAGCAAGAGGAGTCCTTAGTCCTGGCTCAGAATTAAAGACAATACATTACTACAAAACCCAGAAAAAGTATGTTAGCTCTATTTGAGGGACGTGGGTGGGCATCCTCTCTTGGTAAACAAAAGCACTGGTTAAACACCAAGGCTCGCAGGCAAGAACTCAGAAGTGTCCGTTACTGTCTACAGGGACTTGCCAAAGGAGGTTCTAGGAGGGCTTCCGAGGTTTTATCTACACCGCAGGTGAGTGGAGAACACCTGCCCTCATTCCCTAACAGCAGCTCTCAAGCAGCAGAGATCACAACTCCTTGGGGCGGAAGCCTTGGTGCAGTCATGACCATGTAACCAAAAAACACCAAGGGCAGCCTTGGGACCCAGAGACACAAGGGATCTCATGGCTTTCAGGCAAAGCGAGGGGGCCAAATGAATTCTAAGTGCAGAATTTGGTACCATGTCTTGAGCAACCAAAAAGAAGGCAGGAAGAAGCCAAGCCCTAGATATAAAAGTCCAAGTATACCAGATGCTCCTGTAAAATTTCCAAACTCTATAAATTGGAAAGGACTTTATCAGTTAGTCTTATACTGAACTAAGATAACTTCCACCCACAGGTCTAGGTTCTACCCTCTGGAGCAACGAAGAGTGAGACCAACTCTTCTTTCCCATGGTGGTGCTCAATTATTAGAAGACAACTCGCATGTGTCTCCTCTCCCCTAATTTCTCCTCATACTTAACCTTGGTTTCTTCAACTTTCCTTCAAATGACATGGACCACATAGCACTGGTTACCTCCTCCAGGGCCCTTCCATTGAGTTCAAGAACATTTTAGAATGCTGTGTTCAGAACCTGATGTGTGACTCATGCACAACTCATGACAGGTGTGGTCTGAAGAGCTTTGAGTACAATGGGGCTATTACTCCCCTTGATCTGTACATTGTACTTTCACTAACTGAACCTATGACCACGATGACTATCTTGGCAGCTGTCACACTGTTGTACTTAGAGTCAAATAAAACCTCTAACTTTAACAGATCTTACCCTCTTCTAAGCTAAAGAGCTGATGAGGAATAGGAATTCAAGTCGTGGAGGTGAAAATGCAACTCAGTATTCTCAAATATGGCTGAGGAAACAATCACCTCCTGTTGCTTCATCGCTACCCCACGGTGGGTATGTATTGGGATGGGAAGAAAGAGAAAGTAGTGGAAAAGACAAAGGATGGAATTTTGGCGAGAAGATTCTGAGAAACCAAACCACTGCTCCCTCATTCCTTTCCATGATATGGGCTTGATTTTATATGTTTGGCCAAAGAAACGTCTATAATTCTGGGCTCACTGAAGGTTCTCAAGAAGTAGTTACTGGTGGAAGAAGAAATAAAAGCCCTTATTATGGTAAACTCACCACAGAAAGGCCATTCATTCAACAGATATTTGTTGAGAACCTGTTATGGGGCCGATCAACTCCACCGCCATCCTACAGTCCCTCTGCTCTGGGAAATTTGCTCTTATGGGACTTTTCTATACCTGCACTCACATGTTTAACACCAGACCCATTGATCACACAAACTAGAGGTCCACAGAGACTCCCAACAGGTGCTAAGGTGAACAGTAGTAGTAGGAAAAAGGTAATCCAAAATATGAAAAAAATACAGACTTTTGGAAACAAGTGTTTACTGATGTAAGTGTAAGTGTGAAGGAGGTAAAAATAATGTTCTAAATGACTAATCATGTAGTTGAGGAGGTAAGCTGCCATGAAAAGATATTTTAACAAATAACACAACAGGACCTTCTAAGAGCTGTCCCAGGCAGTATGTGGCTTATATAGTAATTGCTGTGGGATTCCAGAAGAACTCTGGCCTGGGCTGGTCAGGGAAGCCTTTGTAGAGAGATGAGATTTGAGTAGGATCTTGAAGGACTATTATGCTTTAGATAAGCAAAAATAAGAGGGAGAACATTCCAGAGAAGTGGGGTGGTATGAACAGAAACTTGGAGGGAGGAAAGCCAAATGTGTGTTGGGGACAGTGAAGAAAACAAGCTGGTTGGAGCAGAGTTCATCAACCAGAATAATAAGTGGATGCTGGAAAGGCAGGTTGGAGAATGGGCTACAAAACATTAGAATATTGGGTAAGTGTGGACTTTCTCCATGGGCCAGTGATTTCCAAACTTTGATTATATACCTCTACCAGTAAACACAATTTTGGTCATACACTCCCAAAACATGTAACTTATTCATAAATTATATTTCTGGCTATTGTATTATCATTATGTGCATAATAAAACATACACAAAACCATTTAAAAATGATGAGATAAATGGATTCTAATATTTTCTTTCTGTACCTCAATAAACTGTCTTGTGTACCTGAAGGCACACCCCCACATTGGAGACCACTACCCGTGCGGCAAGAGGAAAGCAACATCAGTGCTCGTGGAAGACCTGGCAGGAGAGCAAGGCCTGGGAGGTGGACCACAGTGTGGAAAGATCAAATGGCTACTGCAATAGTCCAGGCATGAGGTCAGGACCCAGGCTCAGGTGGTGAAAAAAAGGATGATTTTTAAGGAAAAAATAATTTAAATGGTATTTGGAGAATGAAGAGGGTGTCTGGGTCAGTGTGGAGAGGAGAGGAGAGCAAGTAAGAAGTAGGAAGATAGGTGTGCTTTGAAAAGCAGATGTAGTGTCCATGAGAGCACTCAGTCACCACCAGTGGGACAGGGAGAGAGAGAAGGAAAGCAGACAACCTTCAAGAGTGTGACACTAGTTACTAAAAACTCTAGCAAAAAATTATTTTTTACTTAGGAAGAAAAATTTAGAAGGAAAGAAGAAAGTCATTTGTGTTAAATGTCATTGGTTGTCTGTAAGCTGGGATATTTGAAAAGGGAGTTACTGTAATCAAAATTATCATCAGGCAGCTTTCCCTAGAGAGCACCCATCATTTTCGTCTAATTCCTGGGCCAAGTGGAGAAGGGTTTAAATGGCGCTGATTAATAGGACTGTCCAACAGAAGTCTGGGGGAAGCACAGACATTTACTCTAATGAGAGTTGCAGGAAAAACCAAATGAGTGACATGGACGAGAGCGAAGGACTCATTGTCATCCTGTAGTGATATACTCGGATGTAAAAGCATGGAAGTAGAGGAACAGCTCTAGCCAAACAGGAGCTCTTTCAGCAGCATTATCATCGGCTGAAACCCTGAACCAGCTCAGACTCATAACCCTTCTCTCCAGTGGTCTGGTTGCTCCGTGAGACAGTCACAAGCTAGACCAGTTTCCAGTGGCTTACATTCAGTCCTCCCCACCACCTCCCACGATGGGTTACGCACCAGTTCCCTTAATTTGTTGGGGTGAAGTATCCACGCACTTTTGCTCATTCCCCATTATAATCAGTGATCTACTTTTGCAAGTTTTGGCAAGCTAGGCGACTATCTGAGGTCCCCGAATAAAATTACCCAGTGCTTTCAAAGATCCAATCCATGTTCTGTGTCTCAGCAGCAAAGTCAGCTTCAGGGCTAACCAGATACACATCGGTCATTGTCCAAATGCCACTTCCCTGTAGGCCAGTCGACCTGGCTTACAGGGAGGCTACCTTGTTTTGGAGACTTTTCACCTTTCATCAACGTCACAATCCCAAAAGGGCCTGTTAATTGCCAGTGCCCATTCCCAAACAAAGCCAAAAAGGACCTGGGGCACAGGTTTTTAGGAACCATCATTAGCTGGAAGCAATCCTAGAAGAGGAATGAAGATGGGTGCAAAGGAGAACCTGGCAGACAGATGCCAGGCTCTGGGAGCCGCCTGGAGGTGAGACACCCGCAGAACTGCCTCCAGGACCCCCACTTACCAGCTTGCTTTTGACCAACTGTTCTATTGCACTGACAAGGTCTGCAGCAGTAGGTACTTCGGTGGAAGCCTGCCGGGCTGCTAGCAAAGAGGAGGACTGCAAGACATTGAGCAGCAAAGGAAAAGCAGATTAGCCAGGAATGAGGAATAGCAATTAGGAAGCAACACAGCAAGGCCAAAGCTCAAAGCCGGCAAGGGGAAGCAAAGTTCTCTGTTTAGAGGGAAGAGATGACAGAGGGAGATGGGGGTGGTGTGGGGTGGGACAGCCTGCCTGACCCCTTGTCAGGAATTCTGGCCAGCAGCGAAGCATGGATGGCACTAGGCTCTCCTTAGGCAGGTCTCCGAAGGAGCTGAGGGGAGGGAGGGGTCACTGAGTTCCCGGGAGGCTGCACCCAGTGACAGCAATGAGGAGACGGGGACAGGCAGGAATTTGGCCACTACAGCGCTGCCCATTACTGTTCCGGGGTATGAAGGGAGTCCAAAAATCTAGCCTTGAGTGTGTCCAAAGAAGAGAAATTGTCCTTGCTTTACTTAGATGTAGATCTGAAATACAGATATCCACTGGCTGTCAAGCAAAAATGCTAAAGACCTGGCACTTACAGGCCAGGAAGCTAGAAACCCCCTCCCCATACACACTCCACCCCCCCATGCACACACGCCTCCACAAACACAGCTGTTTCTGGTAAGGCCCCCAAACTGGAACACTAGAGAATGTAATAATGGGCTTTAGCAGGACTGTGTGTCTCATGCTGGAGCAGCCAGAGACTCTCCTCGCTGTTCACAGTGAAAGCAGGCTGACGCCAAGGGCCTGTCCCGCTTCCCCTGCACCAGCAATAAGGACTGGTCCATGTGGCTGTTTGGTCAATGGTTTGGAGATTCCTGCTCACTGAAGGATGGAGGTTTTTTCTTCCTTCTCCTACTTGAAAAGAAATTGGGGGAGAAATGGTTAACCCTACATGTGTGTGCCAGCTTTTACCCCTGGCACATCACAGCAGAGGGCAATCATGTGCCCAGGGCCCAGGCTGCTTGCTCCTTCAGTTTTCGACACTAATGATGGTGGGAGTAGAAACCTGAATGTCCTGGCCATGCTCTGGCTTCAAGTGTGTCCCTTAAGTTAGAGGGAAGAGTTTCAAAAAGGAAGCTTTTAGTTTTTGCTGAGGAAGATTCGCCCTGAGCTAACATCCGTTGCCAATCTTCCTCTTTTTTTGCTTGAGGAAGATTAGGCCTGAGCTAACAACTGTGCCAATCTTTCTCTACTTTATATGTGGGACACTGCCACGGCATGGCTGGTGAGTGGTGTAGGTCCGTGCCTGGGATCCAAACCTGAGAATGTGGGGCTGCCGAAGCGGAGCACACAGAACTTTAACCACTTGGTCACAGGGCTGGGCCCCAAAAGGAAGCTTCTTGTTGTATAATCTAAAAGTTACTTTAGGCCTTTGCTTCTGAGATGGGGTAAAAAAATCAAATAAATGTTATTAAGAGAGATATAACAACACTCTTTTTCCTCTCTTGGAAAATGTAGGAAAACAGCCTAAGTCTGCTTGGAAAAGTTATCAACTTTTTGGAAAAGTTATCAACTTTTTGATCTAGTAATCCTACCCCTGGGAACTTATTCTAAGGACAGAAGTGAAAAGAACAAACACTGTACGTACAAAGTGATCTGTGGCGGTATTATCTAGTGTAGCAAAAACTGGAAACAACCTGGGATGTCACCGAACAGGCTGGTGGAGCAAATTATAGTATATCAAATAGTGCAATACACCCCAGCTATTAAAATTATAGTCACAAAGGCAAAATTAATAAGATTTTAGGAAATAGTAAGTAAAACATTGAACACATCATATGCATATTATAATTATAAAAATAAAACATACATGCATATGAACAAACATTAGAAGAAACATGGAGAATTAATTGTACAACAATATGATGGGTGGACTTTTAAAAATTCCTTTTGTACTGCTGTAAAAATTATTTTAATAAATCCAACTCTATTTGCTAGGGATTCTGAGGCTCACCCCACTCCCAAATATTCCAGAAGAACAATCGTTTAGAAATCAAACAGCAGGACTGAGGAGGGTTAATGTGTCTAAAAAGGGACTATTGGCATCTGCCTATTTCTGGCTAAGAAAAGGCTATACAAATGTCTAGGGGTAAGTCCACATTCCCAGTTAAAAATTATCCAGAAAAAACATAACATCCTTTTCCACAAAGCTGTGTTTGAGGGAATTCGAGGGGGAAGGTCCGTGACCTTTGCTTATCTTATGCAAGCTGGCACCTCCGTGTGGAGGACTGTGTGGGATGGCAGATAATGTGACATGAGTGCCCTACTCCCCACATACACTATCACTGTTTATACAACATTTTACAATAGGCCTCCGGGAACACAGCAGGTTGGTCCTTGTCCCCATCTCAAGGTGAAACAGGCATTTCTGCCTCTGGGAACCCAGGATGGGTATCCTGCCATGCTTCCTGCTACTTTTCTTCCCAACAGTCAGGAGTCAGAGCTGCCCCCGGGGACCAGGGCCACCAACATCACTTTAGGAGGGGTGAAACTGTGTGCTTCTCATGATGAGTCACAGAGGGGGCAGCAACCACATCTTAGTCATCATCCTGTCCCTAGAAAACGTCCCTCCAGCTTAGCACAGAGGAAGATCTCAATTAATGTCTGTGGGTTACTGATCCAAATGCAAAGCAGAGAGAACTAAAACGAGCACTGGGAAATCACCAGAAACACTGAAGCATCTTCAAACAGTCCTTTTCGAATTGTATCCTGGGTGGCGGTGTGAAAGTTTACTCCCTGCCTATGCAGGCTGGGCCCATCACCGCAGAGGAGCCTGCCCAGTGCAAGGTAGAGCACCAGAGAGCACAGGGAGACCCTGGAGGGATGGCTAAGCAACCACTACCACCACAACAAAATGACACTCTGAAAAGCAAACGCAAAATACAATCAAAAACTGAAACCACCACCTCAACCTCCAGAGTCCAACAGGACAGCAACGCTAAGAAAAGGCAAGAAAAACCCAGTGAAGTGAAAGCACAGTTTGTAAGGAAAGTGAGGGACGGAGCACACAGTTAACACAGCCCTGAGCCTTGGGTCAGGACCTGGAAGCACATCCCACCTGAGCCTCTGCTCCAGAACAATCGGGACGATCACCCTCCGACTGGAGACTTGGTGGACATTCACATTTCAGACACCAGTCAGCAACCTGGCATATTCGGTTTGCCCACCTTTGACAACAACCTTGCCTTCACAGCATCTCCATCCCTCATGCTGTGTTTGCCAAATTTCAACAGCACTGGGCTTGACTAGAAGTTACCGTGATCTGGATTTTAGAGTTGAGCATAGGGAAAACAATCAACTAAAATGTAAGTTGAACAGTCAGGTACAACAAGTGATCATGACCTGGAACCACCTCAGATTCCTTTTTGAGACAAAGAGTTCCTTTTGGGACCTGATGCTTCCAAAGGCAGAGCCATTACTCTTCATCAACAGGATGAGACAGCAGGAAGATTCCCACTCTGGGAATTCTACACATACCGATACCCTGCCCAGAACGAAGTCAGACGTCCCGGGTTAGGGGAGGGGACCCCTACCAAATACAGACGGAATCTACGTCATCATGGATTCACGTGTAAGAGACAACAAGGGAGAGAGAGTATTACTACCCCCACCACACACAAAAACGAAATCACATGTTGTACACATTGCCATTTCAAGCGAGAAAGTAAAGAAGTCCTACCATCTCGTCCTGCGTGGGGTCGTTGTCAAAGATCTTCATAGGTGGAGGGAGGGGGGTGTGTGACTCTTCATCTGGCTCATCTTCACCCCAACCTTTCTTGCTCTTCTAGAACAAAAGAGCAGCATTAGTCACAGTTTCATATAGTTAAAGATGCCTGTGGTTCAGGACTTGGAATTTTTAATAAAGCAATATATAGGGGCCGGCCCCGTGGCTTAGCGGTTAAGTTCGCACACTCTGCTACTGGCAGCCCGGGTTCGGATCCCAGGCGCGCACCGACGCACCACTTTTCTGGCCATGCTGAGGCCGCGTCCCACATACAGCAACTAGAAGGATGTGCAACTATGACATACAACTATATACTGGGGCTTTGGGGGAAGAAAAGGAGGAGGATTGGCAATAGATGTTAGCTCAGAGCCAGTCTTCCTCAGCAAACAGAGGAGGATTAGCACGGATGTTAGCTCAGGGCTGATCTTCCTCACAAAAATAAATAAATAAATAAATAAAAAAGCAACATATAAGATACCTTCCTCTCAACACACTCCTATTTTTTCAGCTTCACTGTCCTCCTCTGTGGAATGGGTACACTTGCTGTCTCAGAGGACACTGAAGACCAAATGGGGGAAAACACACACACGAGAAACATCTACTGCATTGATTAGCCAGCAAAAGAGAAAGCTGAAAGAACGGTTAGAGAGAACCTAACTTTCAAAGTTTTTGAAGGACTATTAAATCACAATCTGAATATCACCAGGCTCTAGTGCCATTTTCAGAGGGAGAAATGGCAGACAGCATAAAATTACAGAGAGAGTCTGGTTACACATCAGGAAGAATTTCTTAGCCACATCAGTGACTAGAGTAGGTTAGTTTGCCAAATAAAACAGTTATCTCATTCCCCCAACTAAAACATACCTATGATATTTTGAACACAGAATCTCAGCTTTGGAAGGGATTTCAGAGGTCATTGTCCAGCCTGACCTCTTGGCTAACATGGATCTCTCTGACTGTATTGTGAGGTCACACGGTCTCCCAAGCCTTCTGGTATGGGTGTTCATTTGTTTTCATGAAGGCCCATTTCATCACTGGTTGACTTCCCATTAAAGTCCCTCTTTGAGCTGAAACCTTGCCTACTGTAAACCTTCAGGTGTTAATCACAGTTCTCCCTTCTGGAGCAACCTGGAATTGTCTACTCCCTTTTGTATGTGGCACTGCTCAAAATACTTGAAAACAGCTATAATCTCCCAGTACAGTCTTCTGTTTTCCAAGTGAAATGGTCTCCACTCTTTTATTCTTATTCTAAACAGGCCTAGCAGGTTTTGATGTAGAGGCAGGGGACTAGGTTCCCTTGGCTCCCTTTGGGCCCAGGCCTCTATCTCCAAATCTGGCAAAATAGTGTCTGTCTGCTGGATATTCTAGGTGCTAGTCAGTCTCTGAATTGGTCACAAATCAAACTAAAAAGGTCGTGAGAATATAAAGATCTCAGACTACTTAGGCCTAAGAAGACAAACTACTGAGGTCTAGAAACTGGCCAGTTTACAGAACCTGGGGAAGGATGCCTTATAAGGATCCAGGCAGGATGTATGTCAGAAGTCCCTTCCTAATGGAAGGCTCAGGGGCCTCGTGTAAGTACCTCATCAGCGCTGTCTCCCTGAGGGGTCGTCTCATCTCCAGGCTTGGGAGATCCCAGGTCGAAGCTCTTCCGACCATCCCGTACTTTCTTCTGCTTCTTGATGTTTCCATCTGCTTTCCCGCTGTTGAGCCGGCGCACGGGACTCGTTAGCCACTTCTTAAGGGTGTTGGTGGAGCGCTTGGGACCGGGGGAACTGTGGATGGAGTTCAGGGAGGGCTGAGTCTGCAGGTTGGCCACCGACTCGGACTTGCCTCCATTTTCACTTGAGGAATGAGAGTAAGCATCTGAGGAGAAAGAACAGACAGACGTGGCCGCGTCAGAGGCAGTTAAGGCAGGCGGCCAGCCTAGGAGGAAGACAGCTACTTCCTTGGGAACTAGGCCACAGGCACAATGTCAAGGCCAGCTGCAGACTCCGGTCGAGGAAACTCTCTCTGGAGGCTAACAGCTGACACTCACTCAATTTTTAATGTGCAAGGCACTGCTCCAGGTGCTGTGGATACGGGAGGGGATAGAAGACAAAAGACTCCTGCCTTCATGGAAAAAAATCAAGATCCTAAGCAAGAATTACCAACCAATAATTATATCACGCAGCACCTGTGAGGTAGTGTATTCTAAAGATACATAAGTCATACATTTTATTTCCATAGAGCTCTTATCTAGCTACGCACACACAGAGGCAGAGAGAGGTAGAGAAGAGCAAAAGACCAAGACAGAGCACGCAAAATAAAGATAAATTCACGAAGCACTATGTGATTAACTGCCAAAGCGCTGGTGTGGACTCGAGACGGTAAGTAAGCAGTGTTCAGAGGAGGGTCAGATCAGTGTAGGCGGGGTTGGTCTGAGAAGTTTTAATGGAAGAGACGTGTCTGAGTAGAAGGGAGAAGGAATTCTGAAAGGGGGAGACGGCGGGAACAAAAGCACAGAGGCAGGAAAATGGAAAAATAAGTTAACACAGCTCATAAGTAGATCCTTTGAATGAAATAAAGATTAACAGAGAAGGAGAAGCTGGATAGACAGATTAGTGAGGACATTTAATAATAAACTAGAGAAGTATGAACTTTGTTGTGAGACTCTACTGGGAAATGACATGATATAAAGGGTTTTTGTTTGTTTGTATGTTTAATTAGTCTCACAACTATATACAGCGTCTCCCCGGGAAGAGGGACTGGAATCCAGAAGGCCACACGAGGACTACGCACAGGGAGTACAAAGAGCTGAATGTGAGGCATTTCAAAGCAAGAAGTGATACTGTTCGAGTCTGGATGAGAAATCAAAGGTGAGTTGTCTCTCTGTATGCTGCTGCTTCTTATCATCAGAATGGCCTTGGGAGAACCCCTGGCCAGCTTTCCTGTGACCCCTGAAGGACCCCGTCACCCCAGTACCAGTTTGCATACTGATATTTAAACCAAACACATGACTAGCTATTTAAACGAATCATGGCAGTGGTTTTTACATCTGCTCGTCTCAAAGGCTGAATCACCTTTTCCAACAATGACTTCATCCTTGACCTAGACTAGAGGTCTGACCGGGCTTGGAGGCCCTCTGGCCAAGACACAGCCAATCCAGAAGAAACAAAATCCTGAAATAAGGTAATGAATGCTTTCGCCATAGAGAGCTGCCTCCAGCTTCTACAACTGGCTGATCTCGAGGGCACCAAGGATCACTCAGGATCTTGACCCTATGGGGATTTTCTTAGATATAGCTAGAGTTTTGTGCCTACTTTGGAAAACAGCAGCAGAATGTTTGCATCTAAAATTGAGGTCCTCAAGTCCCCTGGTATGAAGGATAATTTACAGGGTTGCCCTGCTCGGGCAATATCTGGGGATCAACTGACTCAGTTGGTGTCCCTTTAAGGACAACGTTGTAATCTTATCTCAGAGAATTCCTTGCTGGCTGAGGTCTTGGGTATGTTGACATTATTTCTGAAGTGTTTGGTGTGGATCAAACTCCTGTTCTCAGAGCCTGGATGATAAGCATCTCCCCAGCACTTGTAGTAGAACCAGGGCCTCCCTGTTATCTTTCTGCTGATAAACTGCAGAAGCTTTTCAGTTACCAGGCCCCTGTGATACCACATGGCTCCATTAAATCCCAGCCTTCAAAACTTAGATTTATCAACATACATTGCGTCAGCAAAACTAGAGGCCCAACCACATTAACTGTGCCTTGTGTAACTAAGCAAGACAGATGATTGCCCAAGTTTTTTGTTCCATGGCAAATCATAGCCTGGCTTTGGGATTCACTAATCCAAATTTTCTTTTGTTGTGTGAGGAAGATTAGCCCTGAGCTAACATCCGATGCCAATCCTCCTCTTTTTGCTGAGGAAGATTGGCCCTGAGCTAACATCCGTGCCCATATTCTTCCACTTTATATGGCACGCCGCCACAGCATGGCTTGACAAGCGGTGCGTCGGTGCGTACCCAGGATCCGGACCTGCGAACCCTCAGGCCAACTGAAGTGGACCGAGTGCACTTAACTGCTACGCCATCGGGCCAGCCCCCACTAATCCAAATTTTGACCATTCTTCTCACATGGTCATCTGGCTCTGCTTTGGTGCATTCTGTACAAATTAATTTGGTGCAAGAGTACAAATTACAAAGTACAAATTAAAAATCAAGAGTATTCTCAATTTTATTATTTCAAGTTTATTCTGTGTAAACAGTTAAGGCCATTCAACCACAGCCCACATAAAAGCAAATTCAAGAGTTGGAAGCAATCTATAATTCATCTGGTTAGGGTCCTGTATTAAAACAGGACCATTTCTAAATCACTTTGAATGCATGGTTATAAAAGAATGTGGCAGGGTTTAGTCTGGAAAATTTGTACTTAGTTTAGAAATTTCCTAAAAAAATTTTCTTTAGAAAATTTGTACTTTGCTGCTTAAAGAATGATTGGCATGTTATACTCATCCCATCTTCAGAAGATGGCTGTAATTAGCTGTTTGAGAATTTATTCCAGTACTTTTCCAGGCACAAAAGTTAATTGACTTGATTTGTAACAACTACAACAATAATACCATTATTTCTTCAAATCTTTCCAAGCTGAGGTAGGTACTATTTATTATGATTCTCGTCTTAGGAAATAGAAAATCAGAGTGTTCCAGGAAACCAAGGCTCATGGTTGGTAAGTGGCAGAGAGGCAAGATTTAAAGCCAGATTTGACTCCACTGCACATATATTTAATCTTATTCCTATATGTATGTTCATTCCATGTATTCCTTTAGCCTCTAAAATTATTGTAAAAAGGAGCATCAAGTTGTTAACTTATGTAACATTTCAAATATACATTTGTATATAGTTTATATATGTTATAAAATTTCAATGCTGAAAATACGTCTTCGTCTCACTAACTTTACAGATAAAGCAATCAAGGTTTCGATATGGGAAATCCACCGTTACAAATGAGCTAGTCACAAAGCCAGAACCAGAATCCAGGCGACTCTTCCCCTGCTCCCTGGCTCTGAATCAATGCCTTGTCTTCAGCCCTGAGGCACAGAAACTGCCCTTCAGGCTGATATCCGGTTTTAAGACACTGGAAAGACAAATGCGTCCCTGGATACCGCAGGTAATAAAGTTCCCTGCACGGTCTAGGTCTAGTATGTACAACTTGCTTTCTAGATCAGAAAGAAATCATGTTCTGAGGCTGATTTTACTATGAAATATTTTTAAAATACAGAAAAATATAGAAAAAATTTGACACCCAGGTATCTACTACCTAGATACGATGAATGTAAATATTTTTGCCATATTTGCTTTAGCTTTTTAAAAAAGAAATAAAAGATTAGACATAGTTGAAGCTTTTTGATTTTTTTACCCACTCGCAATTCCATTCCCCCTTTCCCTTCCCAGAGTTAAATTCTCTTCTGAAGTTGGTGTGCATCTTTCCCATCCATGTTGTCAGCCATTTACCGTGAATACAAACAGTATTATTTTGTGTTTTATATTTTATACAATTATTGTAATGTAGGTATCATTTTGTAACTTGCTCATTTATTCAAAATTATTTGAGATTTATCCATGTTCATACATGTAGATCTAGTTCATTCATTTTAAATGTTGAATAATATTCTTTCATAGGACATATTGTGATGTTTTAAATACATTTTCCTAACCATAAGATATTTAGGTTGTTACACACACACACACACACACACACACACACACACGTATCCAGTCATTATAAGCAATCCCCTACAGGTCTCTGCATATGTGTGAGATTCCTCCAGGGCAGTGCTTCCCAAACCACCTGTGATAAAGGACCTGTTTTTCTTATTTCCAATCTGTTTTGGACCAACGCTTTTATAAAATACAAAGTCACACTCTTGGATGTCGTGGAAATGTCAAGTTGCTCTGAAAGCTTGTAAACGCTTACTCTTATTTTCTGTGCTTGTCTCACTGTGGACTAGAAACAAACAGCTCACAAACCTTCACCATCTGCAGATCACACACTGGGTAGCACTGCTCTCAACTGTAGAGCATCGAAAGCGTGTATCTCAAGGTGGAAGCGCTGGTTTTAGGGAATACACACTGCCAGCTCCCACTAGGTGTTGCCAAACTGCTCTCTGGTTTACTCCCACCAACTGTGTGCAAGAGTTCTCATCTTCCCGCATTCTCCTCGATGTACATTAGTACATAATTCTCCTCTGGAAAAATTAAATGTATCCTCCCTAACCAAAAACATGTACTTCAAGGAAGTAAACTGAGATGAAATAGAATGTTTCAAGAAGAAGAAATGAAAAGGTAAAAACCAGTGCCTCTAGACTAATAGAAAATGCATCCTATCATTGATTTCTCAGCTGCAACTGGAAAAATAGGAAACTTGGCGGGGCATTCCATGAGGCTGAAGGTCCAGCTTCATAGACTGAGTGGCATAAGCTTACCTGCTTGGTCCTGAAATCGAGAAAAATCTAAATAAGCTAACAAACAACAAACTGTTATCCACGAGCAGACTTTTACACTATTTTTCATCCCTACTTCCTTTAATTCCCAAGCCACCTCTCTAAACCACCCAATGTCTTCCTTAATACCTGAGGAAAGAAGACACGCTGCACGCTCACAGAACACACGCCAAAGCTTCACCAACGACTAGAGAATTCTTGACCTCAACACTCATCTCTTAATGATCTTTTGTTGAAGTTGATTAAAAAACAAACTTGCTGGTATATCTTCCTGCCTCTTATGATCCAAGAACAACCCACTGGTGGCTACTCAATGGGTTGCAACAAACAGTTGACCTGGGTTCTGGTCCTGCTCTGCCACTAACTAGCTAGGCAGCATTGGGCAGACACCCAGGCCTCTCTTTCTTCATCTACAACATGGACAGATTAGACAGGATGCATTCAAAGCCTGGCTCCACCACTGACTAGCTGTGTGACTCTGGGCCAGTTACTTAGCCTCTCTATATTTTGGTTTTCTCATCAGTAAATGAAGATAATATTCGTATCTATCCCATAGGGTTGTTATTAGGATTAAGGAGTTAATATTTGTAAAGTGCTTACAAGACTTTTGACTCATAGGAAGCACCATCTAAGTTAAATAAATCAATAAAACCATAAAAGTCTCCCCTAATTCCATGACTGTGGTTTTATACTGTATGTTCCTTCATCCCATCTATATGTTCTTCTAAAGGCTAGACTTGATGATTCAAGGCCACTTTTAGCTTCAAGGTTTATGCCTCACGAAAGCAAAGGAAAACTTAACGCTACCAGTTGCCATGCTATGTCATTCTCTCTCCTCACTTCAAGTAACCTTGCCTATGACCAATGCCTGAAATCTCGTCTGAAAATAAGGCAGTCAAATCCCTGAGCAACCAAGTCACTGTTGTCCCCTTCCTCCATCATTTGGAAGTTTAAGCAGCACAGGTTGTTTCCTGAAGATGATATACACCTTCTTATCTACAGGGTATCCCTCAGAATGAGAGCTTCTGATGGACTTTATGACCAGGCCATTGAACGACTGTTGAGATTAGGGTCTCAGATACCATTATGGGCTTAGAATAAACATGTCAACGTTATTAGCTTAAGCCTTGGGGCAAGGGCTCTGTGATTTCAGATATTTTTTTTAACCACAGCAGCATGTTTCCAAGCAGTACAGGAGATGAGAACTGTCTGCTTGACATGAAGATGAAAAATGAAATAAAGCCCATGAAAGTTTGCACACTGAACACATTCTAACAAGTCCATTGTCCCTGTCAAACAGTGCCCTTTTTTTACTTGGGTCACCCTTCATTAGCAACCAAAACAGAAGATATTTGCGTACAATGTGGGTAGTAACTCAATATACTAGAAATTTGTTATATCTAATACAGCTCATTTATAAATTCAATTTCTTTTTTAAAAAGTTTCAACTCATTTCACTTTTATATTACAACTAAAAGAAAAAGCTTCAGCCTTTTTTGATCTAGTGTAAAATTTGCAAAACTATTCTGAGAGCAGAATATGTCGTCTACACGTCATCAAAGAATGTAAATTCAGGATACAGCAAATGCCTTATGGCTGCATCCATATTTTCCTAATCACAAAATATTGATTCAGCCTTCTCTCCAATGACCTCAAAGTGAGCTGAATATAAAGAAGGACTACATCTTCTAGACCAAAAGAGAAGACAGTTCTATTAGTTTTGTGGGTTTAGTATTCCCCTCAAGACCAGGAATGGTGTCCTTGAAAGCGCTAGGCTGGGACCCCAGAGAGTGTATGTATGTATGTGCAGGTGGCATCTAAGGTTTCAGGGCATTGCGAGCACCCCAGACGCATAACTCACTAAGCTGGCCCACCATTTTCTACACTGGCTTGAGGGGCACAATTCAAGAATGAAAAACTCATTTCAATCCACTCTTCTGGAGTTCAGTGACAATATTTAATCACACCCCAAAGGCATGTCTTTCGCATACTGTATTATGTAACTGCTAAGAGACATGGGGTCTGGTTGTTCTATATTAATCATACCTGTTTTATCTAGATGGTCAATGGGTCTATAACGCACCCCTCGTATTGGAAGCTTTGACTCCAACGGCTAAATTCAGAAGAAATCACAAAGATTCCTAAAATCCACTAGATATTTACAGAAGAGTCTTTATTTTTTATAATTTATTTATTTATTTATTTTTTCCCCCAAAGCCCCAGTAGATAGTTGTATGTCATAGCTGCACATCCTTCTAGTTGCTGTATGTGGGACACGGCCTCAGCATGGCCGGAGAAGCGGTGCGTCGGTGCATGCCCGGGGTTCCGAACCTGGGCCACCAGTAGCGGAGTGCACACACTTAACCGCCAAGCCACAGGGCCGGCCCTACAGAAGAGTCTTTTAACCTCCTGTTCTTTTGTCTTGCTTTAGCTCCAATGATACAGGAATAATTATAAACTCATCTTTATTGCTTCCCATGACTTGAGCTATATAAAGCAAATGCATTTCAATATATCTGTCTGCAGAGATTATACACCCAAACATTCCTGTTTCCTTTGACTTCTATAAATAATTTACTTAATATAAAAATTATAGAAGCATCACATACTTTTTATTCACACTGGAAATTGTACCTCTAGAGAAGGACGTATGATGAGAAGGTCAAGAGCGAAAATTCTCTGGGTAATAAATCCATAAATTCAATTGTTTGTAAGCATGGACAGCACAAAACCTAAAGTATTAATATGTCCTTCATGGAGTAAGATAATGGCTCTGGCAGGTCTTTTAGCAGAATGCTTATGAAAGCCAATCTCTTGGTTCCATATTCTGCTAAACTCCTGAGGCTACATACCACCAGGTCCTGGCATGGCTGGCTTCCCAGCAAACCACTTGGTTGGGCATCTTGGTGTCTGGGCTACTTAATGCCAGAGGATAAAGCAAGCTGCTATGGTGACAGCAACAGGACATGGGGGAGAAGAGAATCAGCCTGGTCTAGAAACACTGTTTCTTAACACTAGGAAACTTGTTGCCCTTGCAATTGCTCCTACCACAATGTCAGACTGAACTTAGTGAACACATCTTGGCTCAGGATATCCCTTCTCCCATCTCTTAGCCATACTCAAGTCCCAAATGCATAGTGCAAGCCCGTCTCGCTTATTATACTGTAGCTTTTATACTTACTTCAAGAAGCTCTTCTCCGGTGAGTCCTTTGCCAATCCACCATTCTCCACCTCACCACTTTACTCGGGCATTATCTGTTTTTATAAATTTTTTACATCAAAATCCCTATGATTTATAATGTCTGTGTCTGATTTTTCCCATTAACTTAAGAGTACAAAATGAAGGACCATTCTGAGCCTTAAAAGCACATTTTGTTGGGCTGTATCGTAGTTCATTTCTATGTATTGGTCCCCTTCTCTTCCCTACACTGCTGTTCCTATCCTGGTAGAATGTGCAGAGAGATCTGAACCATAGAGATGATTCCAAATTCAGTGACATTCACATAGGATAGGAATCCTTTTCATCTTCAGAGCCCACTGGGACATGCTCTTATTATCAGGATCTTTCCCAACAGACAAAACAATCTCCACGGGGGTGAAAAGCCAGCACCTCTGGCTTCAATCTAGACAAACTCCTTGGAATTCTGTTTTAATTCAGTCCAGATCTCCCTCAACTACTGCTGGCTCCTTCCGTGCCCTGCCCCCACCCTCCCTGCTTTGACTTCTGTCAGGATGCCATTGGATGCAGAGGGTAAAATGATAAAGTTTCCAACTGCTTGTCCTCAGTTCTCCTTGGCCTCAGTTTCCCCTATGTAATCTCTTCTCTGAACCAGAGACAAAAGGAGGAGAGAACTCAAAGGGCACCGAGTCAGTCCCCTCCCCCCACCCCAAATAAGCACATCCTAAACATGAGAGCCATTGCTGTGACACGTTGCCACACCAACTCTTCTGATTCACTATCCCCTCTAGTTGCCTTTGGAAGTTAAAGGCTAAAAATTATCTTTCTTGATTCCACCACCACTCTCTATTCTGGGAGTGGATTCTGAAACTTGACATATCAGATCAGGCAAAAGCCAGTGAAAGCAGCTCTGTTGCTCTTCCAAGAGTAAACATTCTAGATACTATTTCCATCTATCTACCCATTTCATTCTCCCAGACTTGTCCACAGCCTCTGGAGAGAGAACACACATTTCTTCCATGCTATGCAGTAGAGAACTCTCCTAAAAGGCTCTGAACGGTTCAAAACATAACCACCAAAAAGAGCATGGTGAAACTTCACAAATTCAGAGTGAAGAAAGGTCATGCCCTATTAGTATAAAACCTAAATACAGATTTTTAAAGAAATGGTTCCAACTTGAGATAGGGCAACAAGAATCAGTGGATCAGGAGGAACTGAGGTCACCTGAGACATGCTTTCGTCTATAAAGATATCACGAGCACAAGAAGGTCATCTAATCGTGACGCATGGCACCCATCATGTTCCAAGGCTGAAGAAGGCATCTTCTTCCAGCTTCATCTCCCCACGTGCAACCCTCCCAAGCTCCATACTTCACAGGTAAGCCAAATTCCCCTGGTAAAATAGGGCCACTCCTGAGTCCAGGGTGTATCCACACCTGAGTTTTCTCCTAGGCCTTCAAACAAGCCCTCAAATAGGTTAAATGAGCTCCCTAAACAGTTTACTCTATGAACTTACATAGCAACATTTTCCACTTTTCTTTTCAGATTGTGTGAACATTAACAAGTTCAACCCTAGTAATACAAAGCCTCAAAATAACATTATACAAATAATTATACATAATAATTTATAGATTATTGGTCAGAGAATGACCAAGGCTAACTTTCAGTTTTTCTCTCCTGCAAGCAGATTCTTCACTCACAAAGACTTCTGCACTGATATGTTTCTTTCCATTCCTACTCTCACTGCCCTAATTCAGATTTTTTAAATCCATTTGCTTTAACTATGTAAGAACCTCCAAACTGGTCTCTCCGCATCTCATGCGTCTTTTTGTCGTATCCATTTGACACATCTCTGCTACCACAGCAATTATATTGCTTAGGGCAAGTCACTGTTCAAAACTTGATCAATAAAATCTAACTTGTCAGCCTGCCATTTAAGCTACTCCATGGTCAGGCGTGCTCACCTTTCCAGCTCTATGAGCATCCATTCTTTGATAATCTGAGATTCTCAAGCTATGGTCCCCAGACCAGCAATGTTAGCATCACTAAGGAACTTGTTAGAAATGCAAATTCTTGGGGATCCAGAGCTACTGGATCAGAAACTATGCGGATGGCCTGGCACTTTGTGTTTTATCAAGCCCTCCAAGTAACTTTGATGTATTCCAAAGTTTGGAAACGACTAGTCTATATGAACCTCCACTTCAGTCTAATTGTTCAGTTCGCTGCACCAACCATGTTGCATTCCCCATTGCTCATATCACCCTGCAGCCTCTCTGCTTGTCTAAAGCCTACCTAGGACCTCTGAGATGACTAAGCCCAGCACATTCTCCTTTTTCTCTAATAGTACCTGATAAATGCTTGTTTATGTACTTTACCTCCCTAACTATAAGGGAAGTCCTGGAGGACAGAGATGTTCTCCATCTTTGTATCCCCAGCACAACCTCTTTGGTCATAGAGGAGATCATTAAATGGCTAGTGATGAATAGCTAAGGACAAAGAAAGATAAATCATTGAGTCTGAGTATTTTTAGGCCCAGAGACCTATAAGAAAAAGGCAATTTTGGTGAGGTGCTCGTCTCTTCAACTTAGCAAGGTGACTATCGATATAGGCTAGTGCTTCCTGTTCCTTAAGATGTTCTAAGTGTTGCCCAGTCAATTAAGATGGGTTAAATGAAGTTACCTGTTTGTTTACTGTAAGACTTCTTGGAACCTTTAATATACTAATTAACATGTTCATGTAGATGATGACTCACCAAGGGGAACATATAGTATTTACCAAATTCTATTAATATGTTGTAGAAAGCAGTGTGGTTAGCATTGATCTTGGCTATTATTCCACCTGAGTCTGGAACACAAAAGGTGAATCAGACTCCCGAGGATGGTATCCTGACAGCAGGGTTCCCAGTCAAACTCAAAACCTCTTAGGAACGCCAAAGTGGGAGATAAGTTACAGTCCAGTCCAGTTATTTTTGGCTTATGTGCTATCACATCAGAGTCTACCCAGAAGCCAGTGGGAAGCCTGACCTGGATTCAACTTAGAACGTGCCCTTAGTAGTAACCTTAACCAAAGGTAACCAAATGCCAGGCTTAATTATAGAGGCGGAGGGAAAGAGTTGAGCAGGGTGACACTGGAAAGTTTAAGACTGTAATTAAGCCTACTTAACTGAAAATGTTGCCATGGAAATTCTCCTAGGGAACCTGAGGGAAGCAGAAAGAGGTGGCTGGTGGTCAATGACTGTTTTCAGTGTCCTTTTTTGGCGAACTACTTTTTCTGTGCGAGGTGGGAAAGTGTCAAGCTTTAGGGTCTCCTGGACTTGATGCAGTCTGAAACCCTGTGGTCTTAACCTGGCCCTTTTTCTCCCAAGCACCTGTGCCAAGTGAGTTTTCTTCTAGGTCCTCGCTACCTGGCCTGGAAGAAAGCAGCAGACAAGAAAGCTGAGTTCAGTCTGGCCCACCCAACCAAGCGCCATGTCTCCTACACTTCTCCACTCTGTGTTCTTCATGCAGCAGCACCCCCATGGTCCTCCTCCCTGGCCTCCTCGGACCCAGAGCACAGATTCAACACTAAGGGTACACGTGGCCGGGAAAATCCACTACCTGGCCTACCTAGGGATGAGAGTCACAAGTACGATCCCATTGGCATGTCTTTAAAATTTTTATTTTGACATAATTTCAGATTTAGAGACAAGTTGCAAGATTAGTACAAAGAATTCCTATACACTCTTCACCCAGATTCCCCAAATGTTCACATTTTGCCACTTGCTTTTTCTTTTTTCTCTCTCTCTCATTCACTCGCTTTCTCAACTGTCCAAGGATGATTTCAGAGAAGATTCCCTTTATCCCTAAATATTTCAGTGTATGTTTCCTAAAAACAAGGGTATTCTCTTACAAAATTACAGAACAATTAGCAAAATCAGAAAATTAACATTAATACTCTACTTTATTCAAATGTTGCCAATTGTTCCAATAATGTCCTTTATAGAAAAAGGTCATGTCTTTCATGACTTGGTTATCTTTTACGGGTACAGGGTAGTTATTTTGTAAAATATTCCCTCAATTTGGGTTTGTTGGATGTATCCCTATGATTATATTTAGAGTGTGCATTTTTGGCAGGAAATGAACCCCTGAAAATGATGCACCATGTCAGAAGGCACATAATATCGATTTGATCCAAGTCTAGCGATGTTAACTTTGATCCCTTGGTTAAGGTGGTGTCTGTCAGTGGCACAATTTTCTAATCCATCAAGTTAAATTACATATATGCTCAATCCTGCTGCTTTAAAAGTCTAGTTCAGGGCCGGCTCCGTGGCTTAGTGGTTAAGTGCGCGCGCTTCACTACTGGTGGCCCTGGTTCGGATCCCGGGCACGCACCGACGCACCGCTTCTCCGGCCATGCTGAGGCCACGTCCCACATACAGCAACTAGAAGGATGTGCAACTACAACATACAACTATCTACTGGGGCTTTGGGGGAAAAAAAGGAGGAGGATTGGCAATAGATGTTAGCTCAGAGCCGGTCTTCCTCAGCAAAAAGAGGAGGATTAGCATGGATGTTAGCTCAGGGCTGATCTTCCTCACAAAAAAAAAAAAAAATCTGGTTCAAATCAACTGTAAACGATGCTTGAATACAATTCCTGTAAAATACCCAATTCCATTCATAAAACAATTTCCTGATCACAGAGAGGAGAATAATTTTCCACTTCATTGAAAACAGATTAAACAATGTATAATAAAAATGGTGATCATGCTAAAGGCTAGAAATAGATTCTGTTAAAATTTTATAAGTTGTGCTTTATTTGACATGCTATTTAAAGTTGATTTTAGCTTTGTGGGCATACAAAATCAGTCAAGCTGAAGTTTCCACATGAAACTCACATTCTTAAACAGGGATTCTGAGAGCTAGTCTGGGGTTAGGTTTGTACTCAACCCATGAGTCTCTTCTATAGTTCTTGAAATTGTCACCGAAAATGGTGTTGGAGGTTTCGGAAGAGGCATAAAATTCTGGCTGGCTCTGTTAATTACTTACAATATTTTACTAATAAAGACTGAAAGATCATCATGACAAAGAACATTGGTTGCTCTAGAGTCTTAAGTATGGGAGCTGACCAGCTGAAAAGGCCAGAGGTTGAAGAATGCAAACATGATTCTAAGAGACTGGTAGACAGTGAGGCATTTCCTGTCTCACAAGTCAAATTTAAGAGTGTTAAAGGTGGGAGAAATGGCAAGTAGGTGATGAGAGAATAGATCAGGGAGAACCTTAGAAGCTCAAATGCAGGCATCTAGTCTAGAAAACACTGAATTAGGTTACTTAACTGTTGTAGCACATAGTAAGCCTTGGGCACATGAAGAGAGGTTGAGTTGGGATGATACCTTGGAACCCTGGAAGGGTTATTTCCTAAGTATACCATGTAGGTTATTTGTATAATTGGGACCAGAAACTCCCTTTAGCAAGCATTCTCTGCCTTTGGGGCAGGTAAGACAAGCTGACACCTTGTCTTCTAGCCATGAGCTGGTTCCTGAGACTCCCTAGCAGTATTTCAACTTCCCTTCAATCAGGAAAAACATTCCAAGTAGCCAGTGGGCTGCTAGGGAACAGGGCATCTATTCACCTCACATAGGGGTCACAGCTCATACGTCTTCAGGGACCAACGGGTAAGGTAAACATGAGAAGACTTTCGATACAGAATAATCAGGAGGCATGGAGTGGCAAAATGGAGAGGGCAAGTCTGCTAAATACATTCATATTCATATTTTTAAAAATAATCCAAACACTCTGTTGCCAAATCCTACACATCTGGGATCAAAGGCCCAAGGGCTGCTACTTTGTCATGCCTGCCCGTAGGTGACAAGGCCATCTCCTCTTTACTAGAGCTGGAACCCCCAGCTTCACGATCAGCAATGACTGGGATGGGATATCATCTAGCACCACAGACATCCCGGAGATCCTCTGCAGGAAAGATATGCAATTAGACTATTTCCATAAGAGCATCTCTTTCCTAGAAGATTGCCTACACCCTGCCCCATTACGATGGCTCTTTTATTACTTAAGTGCTGGGTCTTATAGGCTCAACATACATAACGTTTATATTTGAAGATACTGTGTTCTTATTTATTAATTCAACAAACGCTTACTGAGCGGCATCTACTGAATGCCAGGTGCTATTCCCGATGCTGGGCTAGAGCAGCAAAGGAGACAAAGTCCCTGACATTAGAAAGTCAACATTCTAGTTGGGGTGGGGGTGGGGTCCAACAGTAAGCTAATAAATGAGTTAGAAAAATTCCCAGTACTGTTGAACAGTATTTAGAGAATTAAAATGGCTAATGAGCTGGAGAGGGCCTGGATAGCTTCTTCAGAGTGAGCAGCTGGTGACAGTCTCTGAGAAGTAAGCTGAGACCTGAATGATAAGAAGGAACCAGCCATGTAAAGATGGGGATAGGGCCTCTGCCAAGGGCACAGTCTGTGCAGAAATCCTAAGGCAGCAATGAGTTTGGGATGTTCAAGTGACCTGAAGGAAGTTCTTGTGGCTGGAGCACAGCTGGTGGGTGGAGGGATATAAAATGAAGTTGGAAAGGTAAGCAGTGGTTAGA
Organism: Ceratotherium simum simum; assembly: GCF_057802395.1. NCBI lineage: Eukaryota > Metazoa > Chordata > Mammalia > Perissodactyla > Rhinocerotidae > Ceratotherium > Ceratotherium simum. The sequence continues at coordinate 25,732,781 of NC_141914.1, read as the reverse complement.
TTCGGAGCCCCGCAGGCCATGGCAGGGAGTTGGCACTTTATCCTAAATGCAATGGGAAACTATTGGAGGGAGAGGTGATGAGATATGATTTCCTTTAATTGACAATCTTTAATTTCTGATTGGTCCATGTTGTATACCAAATAAATTTCTCCTGAATTAGAATCACCTTTCTACCAAGAATCATCTTTTCTTCTAAAAGGATTTGGGGAGAAACATCTTACCAAATATGGATGAATGGGAAATATCAGGATATTCAGATCTGGTCTCTTAGACAAACTACTCCTCCATATTCAGCTCACACACATAAGGCCACCCTGTTCCTTCCTACCATCAGCGTGTGTTTCTGACGCCTTTGTGTCACCTGATCTCTCCACTGTATTCTTCCTGCTATGGTCTAAGGCATATTGATACAGCTTTAGGTGACATTATCAATGAGATATGCTCCTACCTCTGATCTTGCTGATCTCTTTGCCTTGACAGTTCTTCCTCCAGATCCCACAAGGCTCATTCCCTCTCGGCTTTCCATCCTTGTTGAAAGGTTACCTTTACGGGCCAGCTCCGTGGCTTAGCAGTTAAGTGCGCGCGCTCCATTACTGGCGGCCCGGGTTCGGATCCCGGGCGCGCACCGACGCACCGCTTCTCCGGCCATGCTGAGGCCGCGTCCCAGATACAGCAACTAGAAGGATGTGCAACTATGACGTACAACTGTCTACTGGGGCTTTGGGGGGGAAAAAAAAAGGAGGAGGATTGGCAATAGATGTTAGCTCAGGGCTGTTCTTCCTCACACACAAAAAAAGAAAGGGTACCTTTCCAGTTCCGTCTTCCCTGGCTACTCTATTTAAATTGGTAATATCCCACCCCTTCAGGCTGACACTCCCTGTTCCCTTTCCTTTTTATTTTCCTTATAGCACTCATCTGCTTCTGGCCTACTGTATTATTCATGTCTTTTTATTTTCTGTATTCTGATGCTTTGATATCTGGGGTCTTCTGACCCTGGAGGGACAGCTGCTCCCAGGGCTATCTAATTCTCAGAGATAGCAAACAGCCTGCTTTTCATATGCAAACCCACCAATGCAGAGCCCAAACCCTCAACCATCTTCTTTATCTGCTCTCACATTTCCAGCCATTATCTAAGTGCCCTAATCATCCAAAGGCCAGGTACCTGACAACTAGGGACAGCCCCTACACCCCAGAGCCTGCTGAAATGATTCAAACCAGCCTACCCTAAATCTGCTTACCCTGACTCACCTTTTAAAGGCTTCAGCCCACTAGTTCCTTTGCTCTCTCTTCCTGCAACCAACCTCAGTGTTTTCTCCTTTGGCCCTGGGTGGTATGCTGCCTCCTCTTGGGAATGTGAGTAATAAACTATCTTTTCGGTGTAACCATCTCCTGATCTGCTAGTCTTATTGAACCTCAAAATTTTCTATTACTACACTCTATTTAAAAATACCTACTGGGGCTGGCCCAGTGGCGTAGTGGTTAAGTGCATGTGCTCTGCTTCGGTAGCCCAGGGTTCAGAGGTTTGGATCCCGGGTGTGCACCAATGCACTGCTCATCAAGCCATGCTATGGCGGCGTCCCATATAAAGTAGAGGAAGATGGGCACAGATGTTAGCCCAGGGCCAATCTTCCTCAGCAAAAAGAGGAGGATTGGCAATGGATGTTAGCCCAGGGCCAATCTTCTTCAGCAAAAAGAGGAGGATTGGCATAGGATGTTAGCTCAGAGCTAATCTTCCTCACAAAAAATAAATAAAAATACCTACTATAGAATTTACTTTATTACTTGTTTCTCCTACTCCCCTCACTAGAATAGAAACTCCATGAGGATTTCTTGTCTGCTTTTGTTCACTCTTGTGTTTCTGGCACCTAGAAGTGTGCCCTACACAGAGACTAAAACACTCAATAAACATTTGTTGGAAAAAAAAGACTTCATAGAAAATGCTGAATAAATATGTTCTTAATATTAAATGAATAAAAAGGCATCCCAGGTGCCTGTCTGTGAGAGCATGGATAAATACAGGAGCCAAGTGGTAATGAATGACCTTGGCATTTGAGCTCCAGCTCACTTCTTCACTTTTCTGAACCTAATCTATCAAACAGAGATAACCTCTGAGATAATACTTACTTACATAGTGAAAGGTTATTATATACGACAACAAACAGCAATGACAACTACGATTGTTGAATGACAATAAACAGTATTGTGTTGTAATACAGTAATGCCCATGGGGCTTAAGGCCTAGGAGACAGCCAGTCCTTATCCTGAGCCATCAGACAGTGCTGCTTTGAGTCATCTGCTGAATGAGTTCCCTCTCACTTTCCTTCACAGCACAGCAGCAAAGGGAGAATGCATTTCCTTCTTCCCAGCAGCTCCACTATCCCTTTCTCCCTTCTATAACCTGCTGCTCCTCATCAGTCACAGAGGCGGAAGCAGATCCCAGCAAGTGCAAACACACATCCACACTCACAGACGTGCACGACAAGTGTGAAGGGGTGAGTGGCATGACACATTTAGGACTACCATGAACTCAGGTGGGAGACCCCAAAACTATCAGACTCCCATTAGAAGACAGAATTTATCTGGCTCATAAAATTTCCCACCCGTTTCTTACTCCAACATTAGGAAGTACTTCATGACTTTAACAAATAAAAATATTTAGATGAACAGAAGGATTTAAAAAAAAGTCAAGCTTTCAAAAGTAAAACATAGTCATTATAGGAAAAAATAGAAAATGAAAAGTTTCTGTAATCCTTCCATCATGTAATCCTTCCACTACACCTTTAATAATTTAGAACATTTACCTCATCTTTGTGCAGGTATATATATGTGTGTAAAGCAAGATATCTGTGGAATGAATGAACTAAAACTTAAGCCCAGGTGACCTTTCTGTAGCTCACTGTCCCTTTAGCTAAGTCTCAGTGTTCCAGGCAGCCTGAATGCTGCTTGAGTACCTTTCCTGGTACCTTCTCAGTTCTAGGCCAGGCTCCAAGCTCTGAACTCCCTAAGAGAAGGAATGTGCAGTACAGTAAAAAGAGCACTGGGCCACACCAAGAATCCCAGGTGAGGATTCTAGCTTTACTGCTAATTTGCTACATGGTTTTAGGCAAATCCCAATCTTGCTGGGTTTCAATTTACCTATGTGTCAAATGGAAAAACAACTCTCGATCATCTTTACCACCACTTTTACCTTTAAAACTCAGAGATACAGAAGACTGAAATTTGTATTCTAAGCTGACTTTTAGATGCCATTACTGCAGAGGAGGGCCAACATTTCAAATCCTTCCCTTTGGCCCCAATTCTCAGGCAGGCCCACAGCAGAGAAGCTCCCAGAAGCCAGAGTTAGAACCTAAGCTGGAGAAGCAAAAACATATGGCCGTTGATCATCAAAGAGAAGGTGAGAGGGGGGCAGGGTGTTGTAAGGTTTCCGCAGATTTCCAGTGACTAGTCCTTGGGTCTGACTCAGCTCCCCTCCACTTAACCACTCCTATTGGGCAGAGAGCACGGGCTCAGTCTCCAGGTATCTGTTTCTCACGACCCTTGAAAATCCTGCCATCTATTCCAGAGTCTTAAAGTGTGTGAATTTATAATCAACATTTCACTTAAAAGTAGCACAAGAGACCATGAATTTGTAAAACTGTGGGGAAATGCTTAGACAATATTAAGTGAAAGAAGCAGGATACGAGGTTGAGTATAAAAACTGAATCAGCTGTGCTAATTATGCATTGCTTAACGATGGGGATACGTTCTGAGAAATGCATTGTTAGGCGATTTCTTCATTGTGTGAACATCACAGACTGTATTTACAAAAACTTAGATGGTATAGCCTACTACACAGCTAGGCTATAAGGTACTGATCCTATGAGACCACCATCGTATGTGTGATCCATCGTCGACCCAAACATCATGTAGCACATGACTGTATATTTTACATACAGAAAAAAGACTGAGAGATAAGTAACTAAAGTCAAAGTGTCTAGGCCTAAGTGATATATTTTCCTATGCTTTCCTAATTATCTACTATAAATATATATTATTTTAAAAAGTACATCTTTTACTATAAATATATATTAAAAAATACATAAATACATGCTCATGAAATTTCAAACAAGACCTTAGAAGAGGATAGGGTTAAATGTCTTCCACCTCACTCCAATTCCTTCCCAGCTATTCTCTCATACCCCAATTCTACTCTCCTACCTAAAGGTAACCATAACTGCTTGATGTGTACCTCTCAGACCATTTTCTGTGTATTCACATACACACATGGTTTGTTCTTGTACAATGCAGTTCATACTATGAAGTTGAATGTTTCTATATAGATTTTTTTTTTCATTTAACAAGGGGGAGATCTTCCCACGTCTGTATTTTCTTTTCTGTTTTATTTTTTTAAATAATTTTATTTATTTATTTATTTTTCCCCCAAAGCCCCAATAGATAGTTGTATGTCATAGCTGCACATCCTTCTAGTTGCTGTATGTGGGACACGGCCTCAGCATGGCTGGAGAAGCGGTGCGTCGGTGCGCACCCGGGATCTGAACCCAGGCCGCCAGTAGTGGAGCACGAGCACTTAACCGCTAAGCCACGGGCTGGCCCTCTGTTTGTTTTAGATGATTGCATAGTACTCCACAGGAAATCTGTACCACAACCATTCTCCTATTGGAAATAATGCTCCTGTCCATCTTCTTGTTTGCTATTACAAAAATTGCCATTTGAATATCCTGGGACAAATGGAGAACTTCTTTAGGGTACAGTCTTAGAAGCAGGTCAAGAGACATATATATTTTCAATTTTTATAGATTCTGCCAAATGGCCCTCCAGAAAGATTGTATCAATTTATATTCCCACCAGCGTATGACTATCTACTTCTCTACCCCCTCATCAATAATTTTGCCAATGTAAAGGGTGAAAAATTATTTTTATTTCTCTGATTACTACTGACATTATCTTTTCCAAAGTTGATCGCCATTTTTTAAAGTCTTGCTTCTTTACAACTTTTGCCCATTTCCTATTGGGTTGTTGGCTTTTTTTCTATTGATTTATAAGAACTCTTTATACATTCTAGATATTAATCTTTTGCTTATTACGTAAGTTGTATTTTCTCCCAGTGCATCATTTGTCTTAACTCCCTTAGAGTGTCTATTACATTTGCCTGAATTTCATCTGAAATTTATTTTTATGTACAATGTTATTTGGGGACATAATTTACTTTAATGTTAGGAAAAATATTTTAAAGTAGAAACTTCAAAGAACCTTTATTTTATATTTGTTTTTTAAGCTTCCCATATTTTATAAATCAAATTTATGGAATTTTTAAGGAGACAGGACTATGAGAAAGGATGAAGAAGAAGCCTTGCTACACATCCCATAGCCTGGGTATGTTCATAGCTCAGTGCACGGTGCTCTGTGAGCACTGGAGCTGGTCAGATGTGTGAGGAGCAGATTTCAGGCTCTGGCTCTCCGGGCCGTTCCTGTGCTCCTCTGGGTCACCCACCAATAAGGAGGGCCCCCATCTAAGAGAAGACACACTCCAGTCTAAATACCACTTCAGGCCAAAGTTTAAGGACCTACGAATGCCTCATATGAGGACAATACAGTAATTACTCCAAAGCATAATTCCTCTCAGGTAAAAACTCCAATAAATGTGATTTTATTTCTCTGTGGGTCTTAAGTTTCAGTATATTTAGGTTCAACAAATATTTGCAGAATGAACGCATGAATATGTTAAGTTAAATCTTTAAGTCATTCGTGATGGGGATAATCAGAAGGAGTCGGCTAGGCAATGAGATGATAAAGGACAGTCAAATTAACTAGAAGTAGATTGCCCAATAAAGCCTCGAGAGAGATGCTAGAAGCTGTGGCAAGAATAACATTCTGGTGTGTGTCTTTAGGGGCGAGGGATCTCAGTCATGTGCAATGGAAGGAGAAGGTGATGGCGGGAGAGCCAACTGCTGCTCTGCTCTTGGGTGTTCTGACACATCACATTGCCAACGGTGAAGAACAGGGCTGAAAAACACCTGGGGGGGCACAAGCATCTTTATTAAATATGTGACATCCCCAAACCCTAAGGTACTGAAACTCTATAATCAGGAGTCAAAAACTGATATGGCACCTGTAGTCAGTGCAGCTCAGAGGGGTGGCCATAAGGAGCCATCTGCACTGTCCCACCCAATTCCTCTGGTGACACTGGCCATGGATATAGTAGACACCTGACTAGGGTAGAGGTCAGTGTGGGGCCAGGACAGGGAGGGGCTGCACTTGTGACCGTGCCCCCATCAAACCCAAGAAGGGCTAGGGCAGGTGGAGAACAAAGGATCCTGGGATCTGCCTGAAAGTGTGGGTGGCCTGTCATTGTTTCACTTAGCTATGCTTTTGTCCATTTAGACTTTTTGTTGTAACTTAATATTTTCTAGTTGAAGAAGTAAATAATGTTATTGTAGGAATTTCGAAAAATCAAAAAAGTTTTAAGAAGAGAAAAAAAATCACCCAGAATCCTTCCATATAACATGTTTTGGTAAACTTCCAGTCTTTTATAAATTAATAAATTGCTCTCTTTCACACATAAACTTACCTTTTTTTGGGGTATAATTTTAAAATTCTTTTTATTGTGATAAAACATGCATAAAATATTTTACCATTTTAAACACTTTTAAGTGTACAACAGTGTTGTGCAACCATCACCATCATCTACACTTACCTTTTATATGCTATCCTTTACTGAGAACTTACAACATGAACAGATATGCTAAGCGTTTCACTGCCATTCTCGTATAACATTTGCAACACTCCATGCGCACAGGTGCTATTATACCCATTTTACTGATGAGGACAATGTGGCATAGAGAGGTTAAGTCTCTTATGGCAGGTTACAGAGTTGGCAAATGACAGAGCCAGTATTCAGGCCAAGTCTGCTGGACTCTAAAGTGTACGCTCTTACACAGTTTTGAGCCCCATCTGGATGAAGGACCGTGGTGGGGGTGAGGGGGAAAGCATCTTAATGCACCTATTATCTGCACACACAAAAATGGATTAAAAAATATCTAGTTCAAATTTCTAGCTAGGAAAATCTGAAATATTTCTAACCCAACAGAATGGAAATTGCAAAGTACTCATTCTCTTTATTTAGTGGGATAATTTATTTTAAGGATCACAAAAATATTTACAGGGCTTTTATGAGCTCATCGGCAGCCTTCGTCTCCCCAGCCTACTTTCCACCATTAAGCACCTCAACTTTCAATTCTGCCATCACAAGGTTATGCAGAAACAACCTCTGTGGTTCGGGAAGAGCACTATGGTCCAACAGTGGCACCAAGAGCGGCTCTTGCCAGAGCTCAGTGAGTGACCTTGAACATACTGCCCAAATCACAGAGCAAGCTTGACAAACGGGAAAGCAATCTATTTTTTCAGAGTTTTTACTCTGTGGATTGTGTTTGCCACCCACGTGTCACCCCAATTGTTTCAGAAAAGGGATCTCTTAGTGATAGAATCCAAGTCCAGAGCACACGACACAGAATCACCTGTGTGAGTTGATGTTGTCCTTTATCCTAGTGATGGCTCTGAGAAAGACCTTCTCACATAAGACCACCAGGCTCCAGCTGGAGCAGTTTTTCCTAGCTGTATGATGTATTATCTAGGGGATAGGAGAGAGCTGAATGGGGGTGATGGGTAGATAGAAACTATAAGTTAAAAACACCTTCTTTACTCTCATCAAGTTCAAACCAAAATGAGGCAATTTTTTTTTTACTTCAAAGCAAAGGAACCCAATAGACTAGCATAGGGGAATAATGACTTTCTCTGAGACAGAACCCCAAAGCAAGGACATAAATTTTTAATATCCATGATGGGGGCAGGGAAGAGATACTCCATGTCAAAAATTGGCTGGGTCCATCTCACAGGTCAGACACAGGGAAGCGAACCCCTGCATATTGGCATGGCCTGTGGGCAGAGCCAGGGGTAGGAAGGAAGAATGGCTGATGGACATCTCAAGGAAAGCTATACTTTCAGTTATCTGAGTCAACAGGTGGGCTCAGGGAGGTGAAATCCAATCCTCTCCTCAGGAGAGGTCTGTGAATCCTAAGGAAGGATTCAGGAGTGTCAACACAAAAGAGGAGCAGGGAAGTTAATCACAGTAATTCACAGGCTGCCAAGGCTATGGAGAGAAGGCAGGCGGAACAGACAGGATTCTGGGAGGGCTGTGATGACTAGAAACAGGCTCCTTGGGAGAGTCAATACTATTTTAAGATACAAACAAGTGTGACTGTGGCTAAAGATAATCACAGTCAGATGTTGACAAAAGTAGACAACATTTCTAGGCCTCTGTTATTTAGGTTATGAAAGTGTGTGTGTGTGTACGTCAGGCAATGCTTGTTAAGAGTCTGGCGGCACAGGGTTTATATACGCAAATAAAAGTAATACCGCACAAGAAAAAGCTGCTTCTGGAACTGCTAACCCATCCCATAGTTTCAGGGACACTATATGGAACTGTACCAGGTTCCATTACAGTAATAAAAAAAAAATAGACTGATACAAGGATCAGAATCTAGTTGGGCAGCAGGGTAAGTGGGAGAGAGCAGAATATTAAGAGGAAACCAGGACTCAACTTATTAACTACATGCTCTCAGGGAAATTGTTTCATCTCTCTGAGCCTCAGTCTGCTTGTCCGTGAAATGTACAGGCTGACTCCCCAAAGCTGAAGACCAAAGGAGATACTCCAGTACCACAGGGTAAACTGCTAGCTGTTCATCATTTCCAGACACTCCATTCCCATCCAGAACTCTCAGTCCTTCCTCATGCTATTTCCTTTGCTTGACTTTTTAGGTGAAGAATATCCCTCCTGACTCTTCAAGACCCCCTGTGTCATCTCTTCACAAGGCCTCCCCTGCACACATCTTCCTCACTCCTCCAGAAGAGCTGGTCCTGCTGTCCCCTGAGCAGGTACAACAGAAGAGGCAGACAGAATTCAATTGTCCTTAAACTCACTGCAGTTTCTCATTAGACTAAGGGACCCACAGGTCAACAGAGAGGACACCTGCTGGCTGCCTCCCCAGCACCCACTTGTCTCTTTTCCTCTCATAAGAGTGCTCCAGATTTCCCAGCTTTGCGACTCCACCCCCACCTCCAGGAGTGGGTCCTAAAATAACTGAAATATTTTATTCCCTGGGCCACGGGGTTTAATTCAAGGATGATCACATGACCTGACTCTGTGGACAGGCCCAAAGAGAGTCAATTTTGGGGACTTTCAACTTCCTCCTTCTCAATGACCATGAAGGTCTATAAGTGAGTTTTACTATTGGGAAAAGTAATCTAAATCTAACCAATAATACATTTTAATAAAATGTCAAGTTTTTGCTTTTGTCTAAAATTGATGAATGTGGTTATTGAACACAAGAAGCTCTGATTGGTTGCTGACGACAGAATAGAAATTTCTGAGCCATAAATAGCAGATATTTATCAGAGCATAGCACATAATTGTAGTAATTAGAGGAACACATCCAAGATGATCAACTTTAGACACGAATACAAGATAATGGCACAAACTAAATTAATAAATATAAAGGTATTTAGTAGTGACCTCCTGAAGAATTGCTTAAGAACCCAACAGACTGGCCTCCAGGTATAGGGAGGAGACCTTTTATCTCTCTTAATAAAAACTGTCACCCTGAATCAGCCCTAGGACCAACCAGATCAGCAACTTATTTTGAACAGGGACACTCCCAGGGATTAAAAATTGGGCAAAAGGCCAGTAATTAGAAGTCTAAGTTACAAGTTTGTTTTCCTGGAAAGCTTTGAAAAATATTTACTAATCCCCCATCCCACTTAATGGTTCATCTAAAACCCCTGCCTCTAAGTCAGAGAAATATCTGATAATGAGAAAGAATATTATTGTTTATACGCTAGCATTTGAGTGCATTCTATGGGCCAGGAAGCCAGGCACTATACTAGGTGACATACACACTCTCCACACCTTTTTTATTTGAATCCTTACAAATACCCTGGGGATAAATACCTGTATTTTCCCAATTATACAGATGAAGAAATTAGCATAAAGAAGTTAAGTAACTGGACGAATGCAATTTACCAGTGCTAACACCAGAATGGGAACTCAGTCTGACCCTCCCTAATCCACACTCTTCCCTTAGAGACCTGAGCTAGAGAGACAATCACCCGTAAAAACCCTCGGTTTTCTCACAGAAAGTGACAGTTGAGCACAAGAGAGCCAATGGACCCATGTTTCCTTCTTAGTCAAGTCTCTGTTTGTGGTACTAACCTGGGCACTTTTAGAGAGTGCTAGAGCCCCAACTCCAGAAGCTTTCTGATCTAGTTCTCCTTTCAACTGCAAGTCAGGGCATTTTGAAAGACATATAATCAAGGCAGCTTCTCCAAACCTGCCTCTAGACTACTTCCAAACTGTTACAGATCACACAGAAACAGAAAAATAAAGATTGTCCTATTTGAGCCATAATCTGATGGCATTCTAAAAATGTCATATATATGTCCCATATCTATGTATGAATTTTATGGTGTAGGATGCTAATCATGACCATAAATACAAATTGGAGGTGTGACTAAACTATAATGATCTAAATTTTACAAATTAAACCACTTTCAATGGTTTGCATTTACACATTTTTAGTATAAAAAATGTGCAAAGCTATTACACCAACAAAATTACAGACACTGCCCCTGTCCTGTCTCTGAGATATGTACCCATTGATAAGATGCAAACCAAACAAAGATACAACCCAGACAACCAAACAAGGGCTGAAATCTATACAACACAATGTCAGACTGTATCTCATAAACCCGGGATCAGTGACTTTGGAATAAGAGACAAGAGTGAGCACACAATTGTAGTATAGTGCTTGGCAGGAAGCCATGGTAATTACAAATCCAGGTGAGTTGCGTCATTGATACTTTACAGTGGGAGGAAACCAAGAGGGTGGAGAACTTGGCTGACCTTCTCCAAGGGACCCAGCAAAGCTAGGATAAATGCCATAGTCACTTGGGATGACTGTACTTCTCCCTACCCTGAACTCCTCCTCTTCTCCTCCCAGGGCTGATCTGGGCTTTTGGGGAACTTTGCCCACCTTCTCTTCTAACTCCTACACACATCCACACTCCTGAGAACAGTCCAGCTCTGATTTTGCTCTTGCAGCCCTAGCTTGCATCTGCTGGCAGAAGGTCACAGTTAAATTTAGACCTGACCACCTCACTGGGAGGGAGCTGGGAAACTGGCTGTTTGAGGAGATCCATAGACACTCTGGTAGATTTGGCGGCTTACACTCTAAATGGAAGCACTATTTGGTGGTTAGGATGTAAGTTAAATTGGGAAGGGAGTATAATTTCCAAACTAGAGCACAAAGAAAGGGACTTAAGAATTAGAAAGGCTGAAAAAACCCTCAAAAGGTTATTGAGGTCTTCTCCTGCTTTCACACAGAATCCAAGTAAACAATTGGCTTGTCTCTGTTTTTTAAATCTCCTTGTGGAATGGGAACTGGAAAAGATCTCAGAGGCCGTTGAATACAATGGCCCACGTGTTGTAGAGTCAAGTCTACAACATTACCGAGAGAGGGTCACTCAGGCTCAGCTGAGACCTGCCATCACTCATGATTAGTGGTGCACCACGGCACGAGGCAGCAGCTGTGGATGGCTATGCCTCAGAGCAGAAACTAAGCCAGGTGAGAAAACCTCAGGTGGGTAATGGTGAATGGGACTCCGGCCCTTTTAATCTGATCCCAGTGTCAAAATATGTAGGGATACGACAGCTCCATAGAGATGCAGGTCATGAATTCAGAAGTGAGGACCTCAGCAATCACCCATTGTGGACACAGTACAGGTTCCTCAGGTGCTTGTGGACCCAAGAATGGCACGTGAGCTCTTGAAGCAAGCCAGCGCCAAGCACAGTACCAAAAACGTGAACTCCATGAAGCTGTCTTTACGGCTTTATGTTTCTTTTGCTTTATTTACCTTGTGTTCTCCCATAATATTTAGCAAAACCTTATGGAAAGACTCTTTAAACTTGGTCCAGAATGCAAATAATACCCACTTGGGACCAGAAAAATGGTAGTAACAAGACTTTTGGTACTTATGTCAGTTCCTCTGACAGGGTTCCTACTGCCCCAATCCAAATTCTACCTCCTCCCCCCACCCCCGCTATGAGATATTCTCATAGCATCCTTTGAGAACACTTAGAAAAATCTGTGTGTGTATGAGATATCTGCTGCCTCTTCTAAACCGTAAATTTACAAGGGCAGTGCCATGTCCATTTTGTTCACTGGCTATGATTTCTGATTCTCCCCCGGTCCTGGAGGAGGCAGAGATGACCAGTCCAGAAGATCTCAGGTAAGGCCCTCAGAATACTGTGGCAGCCACAGACCTCCCTGGGTTCCCTGGGAGAGCTTCATGGGACCCTGACTAGATGGAGCACACTGGCTATCCAGGCCTGGCTTCAGATCAAACTTGACCTTCCGTCTGGCCTGGAAGGTCATACGAAGGCCCCTTGAGATGTCTCAAGAAGGTCCCCTGTGTTGTCTGGCCTTGCTTGGAGACTCCAGGCCAGTGGGGCAGACCCCGATTTCAACAGGACCAGTGGGACCTAGTCCTCAGCTGTAGGTTCTGGGAATCCAGCTGTGATTTCAGAACAGTAAAGTTCCGCCAGAATCCCTCCGGATATTTAGAAACAGCAGATGCTAGTGGCCCCTGTGGGGCATATTTCTATGGGAGCAAACCTAGAGCAGGTAGCTGGGATACCTGGGAGTGATTTCTGATTCCCTGGGGTCCCTGGCCCCCTAGATTCCTTTCTTCCGAAGAGCTGGATATTCCTGAAGACTTTATCCAGTGCTTCTACCCCCCCACCCCCCCAAACAAAATGGCAGGACTATTTTACATTTCACTCTCTTCTCTACAAAGATATAAGCACTATGCTACAGACAGAATTATATCATTTTATTAATTACCAGCTGATACCTCAGGCAAGTTATTTCTCTTTTCCAAAGTGCTCTTCTCATGGACAAAACTGAGATCTTTATGATCTGAGATGCTGTAAAATTCTAGCATTCTATGATCCCCTAAAACAAGGCAAGCTATATATACAGTTTTCCCTAGGCAAGTAGGGAGATGGTCCCAACAGCCTGATTAGCACTGTGCTCACCAGGCACTCAGTGCTGCTTCATGAGGACACAAATGGGGATGAAAAATGCTGCTCAGAATGATACAACCCAACACTCAAACGTCATTCAGCTAAATGAGAAAACGAAACTTGCCCAAGTTCAACCAGGAGTTCCACGCACTCACTCAGTTACGTCTCTCTAGATCTCAGTCTCCGACTCAGAGCAGCAGGTTCCCCCGGCCCTGCCACACAGCCCCATCTTATCTCCTAGAGCCTGGAGACATGCAGGCCAGCAATGTCACATAAAGAAGCAGGACTGGAGGGAAGTCAGTTAGGGAAGGGTTGGCAAGTTGGGAGATGGCAGCATCCTGTCACTCTCTTCCTGTTCTCTATTCTTTTCAGGACTCTCCCTCATTATGTTCCTGAAAGCTGGCGTAATCTGAGCTCTGTGAGGAGATCTTACAATTTAAGCCCTGTTTGTTCCCTCACAAACTATGCTGCTCAGAAAAGAAAATGTATAACTGCTTTTCTTCAAAGTTTCACTTAAGAAGGCCTGTGGGCATCTTGAAGCATCAGAGAGACCACGGTCCTCCTGGAATTACTGTGAAGGCTGGGAGGATGGCCTAGGATTGGCCCTGGGATGGGATGAAAGGATACAGAGCTGGAAACTTCCTACTCTGGCACATCAGAGTTTCATGCACCATAAGTGCTAGGACGGCTCCGTCCAACAGAAATATAATGCAAGTCACAAATGTGAGCCATGTATATATTTTAAAATTTTCTAGTAGTGACATTAAAAAGTAAAAACACTCAACAACAAAAAAAAACAGACAACCCGATCAAAAAACGGGCAGAGGATATGAACAGACATTTTTCCAAAGAAGATATACAGATGGCCAACAGACACATGAAATGATATTCAAAATCACTATTAGGGAAATGCAAATCAAAACTACAATGAGATATCATCTTATACCAGTCAGAATGGCTATAATTACCAAGCCAAAAAACAACAAATATTGGAGAGGATGTGGAGAAAAGGGAACCCTCATGCACTGCTGGTGGGAATGCAAACTGGTGCAGCCACTGTGGAAAACAGTACGGAGATTTCTCTAAAAATTAAAAATAGAAAAACCATATGATCCAGCTATCCCACTACTGGGTATTTATCCAAAGAACTTGAAATCAATGATCCAAAGAGAGTTATGCACCCTTATGTTCATTGCAGCATTATTCACAATAGCCAAGACATGGAATCAACCCAAGTGCCCTTCTACGGATGAACGGATAAATATATACAATATATTTACAATGGGATACTACTCAGCCATAAAAAAGACAAAATCGTCCCATTTGCAACAATATGGATGGACCCTGAGGGTATGATGTTAAGCGAAATAAGCCAGACAAAGACAAATACTGCCTGATTTCACTCATATGTGGAAGATAACAAATGCAAGGATAAAAAGAACAGATTAGTGGTCACCAGAGGGGAAGGGTATTGAGGGGTGGGTAAAAGGGTAAAGGGGCACAAATGTATGGTGATGGACAAAATTTAGACTGCTGGTGGTGAGCATGATGAAGTCTACTCAGAAATTGATAAATAATAATGTACACCCAAAATTACACAATGTTATAAACCATTATGATCTCAATAAAATTACTGGAGGGAAGTATATTGTATTTCACCCAATCTCCAAAATATTATCATTTCGACATGTAATCAATATAAAAATTGACATACTTTACATTATTTTTTTGTACTAAGTCTTGGAAATCTGGTATGTAATTTATACGTACAGCACATCTCAATTTGGACTGGCCTCATTTCAATAGCCACATATGGCTAGTGGCTACTGAATTGGACCACGCAGCTCTAGAAGGCAGGTCTAACCTGCTTTCCTCTGTTGTGCTCTGCATGTAGCTGCTGTTTTGCTTACAGTATATCCTCAGCTCTTTAAAAACCCCTTCCCACCCTTTAGGGCCCAGGGAGGACCCCACATCTCTTGAGAAGTCCTCCCAGATCACCCCAGGCCACTGTGCTCCCATCAGCTTCTGCATAATTATTTTAGTCAGCAATCAGGTAGGACCTTGGAGCATCTTTCCTCTTATTGTCTTCAGAAACTATTTTCCTTTTCTTTTTTTTGGTCATTATTTACTGTTTCATACTTATGGAGCAGCTCCCAAGTTGGACTGCAACATCCTCAGGGGCATGGAAACATCTTAAATTCTCTACGGTCGCTAGTCCAATACCTGCCACGTGGTAGTCAAATATTTGGGGATTGAAACAGAAAAGCTCAGCTCAATTTTCCACCTGATTAAGAAACTAATGAAACCATTTGAATGTGACAGCTGGCACAATTCCACGGACCTCTATATACTCATTAACGCTAAGAGTAATCCCTCACTTACCTAGCATTTACCAGGTGCCAGTTCCAAGTGATTTACAAATGTCAACCCATCTAAGCCTTGTAAAAACTCCATGACTAGACTCCATGATCATCTCCATTTTCCAGATAAGGAAACTGAGGCAGAGTTTATGTAACTTGCACAAAGTCAGACAGATAAGTTGCAGAACTAGGATTCAAACTCATTCTGGCTCCCTAGTCCAAGCTCTTAATCCGCATGGTATACTGCCTCTCAATCCAGAACAACCAGAAAATATATTTTTTACATCCTGCATATCCTGCATATGCCTAAGAATCAAAGGCATTAGTTTATTGTACTCTCAGCCTGAGTATTTCCTTATATAAAAAGAATTAAGTTAATTCAGAAAATGTAAACAGAAGTAAACAATAGGAGAGACACGAAGTTCCTGGTCCCAGGGGATGTTTCTCATAAATCCTCTTAAAACAAAAACCAGCACATTCTTCCTTTCAAAGAGTATGCAGCTGGGGGGTAACTGGCAACAAACAAGTCTTGAAATTCTGGATGTCCTTTGATTCAGGAACTCCACTTCTAGGGATTTATCATAAGGAAGCAACAATGGTTGTGTGTCAAGACTTAACTATAAGAATGGCCATTACAAGATTGTTTATAATAGCGAAAATTAGAAATGACCAAAAATAGGGAGATTTTGAAAATAAAAACAAACCATATTTACACACGATAAATTGTGCGTCTAGCATCATGCTGATAAACCAGCTCTCTGAATAAAACAAAAAGCCTTGATTTGTAGGTTCTGGTGACTTACGCAGTATAAACACTCCCACCAGGGCAGTTTTCAAACTGCCGATGGTTTAACAATCCGCTCTCAAAATATGACTATTTAACAATCCCAATCTGAGCTGAGCTGGCTCCAGCATATCACCGAATGCATCCACAAAAACGTCACAGAAGTTGTTCAATATGTTACGTGAAAAAAGTTTATAACCCAACTATATCATATTTCTGAAAAAAATACGCACGTGGGAAAAAAAGACTAAAAGGATATATTCAAAGTGTTAATATGGTTATCCCAAGGTAATGAAATTTTATCTTCATTTATCTGTATTTCCAAGTGTTCTCTGAATGTTTACGTATGATTTTGCTAGGCATAAAGAAATTAATCAAGGCTCTCTTTCCCAGTTGCAATAATTTATAAATAACCTACGTTTGGAGGTACGTCTCAAAACAGGAAAAAGAAAAATCCCTGGACTTGTTCAGTGAAAGCAACTGCAGAATTAGAAGCCTCAGGAGTGAGAGAATTCCTGACACCACATAAGTAAGGAAAGGAGGAGAGGGGTAAAAGCTGGGCTAGACCATGCATACTGGTCTACTGAGAAAGAGTGGTCCTCCCTTGGGGGTACATCATACATCCTGCAGAGAGGAAGGTGGGAAGTAGGGAGTGGAGAGATGTAAACTCTAGGACAAGAATCAGTCTGTCTACATAGTCTGATTCTGGAAAGATCGATTTCTTAGCCCAGCGCCATTCCTCATCCCTTCCCACTAAACTTTTAACAATTATGTGAAATCAATACTAACCATTGTCAAGTTCAAGTCTTGTCTGCAGTGAAACACCTTGCAACCATTAAAAACATCCTGGAAATGCATCCACATGGGAAGATGTGCAGAAGACTAAGGGAAAGCATGTTATAAAGCAGTCTATAAAGGGTGAACCCATTTATTTTAAGAGGGGGTAAACATATAGAAAAGGATATATTAAGTGGTTTGTAGTAGCAGTTTCTAGGTGGATAGGATTACGCTATAAGTTATGTTCTTATGGTCTTTTTTTACCTAACTTTTGATTTTTTCTATAGTGAGCATAGTTAGCTTTAAGAGTAATGAGGAAAACAAAATAAAAGCAAAGGAGTCTTAACTCGGAAGAAGGATGCCACAACTTCCCTTACTCGACTTTGGGGGGTGGGAGGAAGGGGCGGCAGCTGTAGAGTTCAGGGGAAGATGCAGGGGATTCCTAATTCGGAAGCCGCCTGGCAAGTGAAAGTAAACAGCAAAGGGGCCTGTACCACTTCTCAAAGCCAGAATCCTTGGGGGGCGGGGTGGGGGGAGCAGGAAGCCTTTCATCACAGAACGCTTTCCCTGGAGCTGGGCGGAGGGAGGAGGAAGGTGCCGGGAGAGTGGAAAGAGGAAAGAGGAGAAAAGAACAAACCAAAACACAAGAAGCCACCTAGAGAGCTTGTTAAACAGACCCTGGGTCTCATCTAGAGTTTCTGAGTCAACGGGGCTGAGAATCTGCATTTTTACCATGCTCCCGGGTGACCATACTTGCAGAACTTCTGCTCTAAATAGAGAAAAGAGGGACGCACTGCACAGGTATGAGACTGAGGTGCAAAATCTGTGTAGAAGCAGAGTGTTTGCAATTCTTTTTAACAGTGAGGCTTGGTTTCCCCTTTGGATGGGGAAAGATAATATCCCTGTCTCCATGGAAGCAATGCGGAGATTCTAACGGTGGGAGGGCAGAAACTGGGACTGTCCCGAGAGCCTGTTACACATCAGGTGCTGTAAGAGAACAAACACACGGCTACAACTAATACCGTCCCAAGGAAGAGCAGACACCTGGAAACAGAAATGTTTTATGAGATATGTTTCAACCTGGTGGCAGAAGGGGTTTCCCTTCCTTTCAGGTGGACAGTTTCCTCACTGTGGTCACCAGGAAAGCAAGAAGAATGTGGAACAACCTGTTCAGTGGCTCTGATCTTTGCTGTTTTACCTGGCTAAAGCCAACCTGGCTAAAGCCAACCTGGCAGCCTTCTAGCCGCCTCACAGGTGTAACCAGGGCTCCCCTCCTTCCAGGAGGTATAACACAGAAGGTTCTGTCAACCTTGAAAGATGTGCTCCAATAGTCACTGAAGAGACCAAGTTGGGGAGCCAAGTTACCCATGTCCCCCATCTACAAGGAACACACAAAATACTGGCCAAACCTCAGAGAAATGTCCAGAACCTCGAGGGCTGCTGTGGGCAGCAGGTCGTGATTTTTACCTAGGCAAAAACAGCCTGAAGAAGACCAGCAAAGCTTTGCACATGAAGGATGTGCAATAAATCTTGGCTGAAGTAAAAGAAGAACGTCTCTCGTTAGATGGTTAGCCAAAGTCAAGGGGCAGGCAAGAAGTGATGTCTTTATATATGACGTAAGTTCTCAGGGTCTGAACTTCAAGCTTGGTGCAGTTTAGATCTGTTCTCCAATTCCTGTACCTTGTGTTTCTCCTCAGAGAAGACTAACTCAGGGAGGCCTAGGTTTCTTTCAAATGTTCTTTTATGTAACACATGGTGATTATAATACTAGAAGTGTTATGTGGTTTTTAAAAAATTGGTCTAATAAAGAAAAAAAGAGAGATCTCCCTATCACACTTCTAGATAACAAGCTTTCTTCCCCCACAGCATTGAGGCACAGCTGACAATGACTTGAACCAAAACGATTAAATTGCTTAGGAACTTGGATTTACAGTGTTATTACCTAGGGGACCCACAAGTGTTTAGCTGGGAGTTCCCTGAGGATGGGGTCTATGTCGATTATAACAATTACTGTTACCATTAGTAGCTAACTTTTTTTAAGCACTTTATATGCCTTGTGCTATGCTAAGCCGTTTACATACATTATCTTAACTAATCCTCACGAGGGCCCAGTGGGGTCAGCACCATTATAATTCCCATCCCTTCTCCTCCAGTACCTAGTAGAGGGCTGGCAGGCAGTCAGCACATAAACATTTGTCAAATGAAGTAAAACACTGTGTGTTACATAAAAACCAGTGACGTTCAAAGAGGGAATGATAGGAATGTATTTCATTGATTCATTTCTACCTGAGAGGGTACACTTCAAAAAAAGAGACAAGAAAGAAAGAGGGAAAAGGGACCTTCTCAATCAAATTGAACCAGAGGGAAAATCATGAATAGCTATTTCCTAAGAACAATGTGCACAAGCTGCTCCAGGAGAGGCAGAGATGTGCTGGTCTCTGTTTTCTGTGGTCTTGGGACAGAACAGCCCCTCAAAGCAGACCAGGCAGGTCCAGTTCCGAATGGTTCCAGACAATGCAGTCCCGAGAACTACAGATCACTCCACAGTCAACACCAAGTTCTGGCTTGAAGACTGCCTCTACCCTCCTCGTTGGGTCAGCCTTGCCTCTGTCCAGAGTAAGAGAAACCATATGCCCAGGAAGACAGGAATGGAGTTGAGGAAAGAGCCCTGGAAAAGGGTTCTAGTTCTGACTCTGCTGCTAAGTGGCTGGATCTCAGTTTCCTCCTGTATAAAAGGAGAAGATCTATTAAATGATCTCTAGGGTTCCTTCCAGTTCTAACTTTCCATGGTTTAGCCTCTTTCTGCTTGAGAAGCCCCCCCTGGGTTTTGGGCCCATGTTTTTTCTGGTGCCCTCCTTCACGAAAAGCCTGGGGTTTGGTCTGAAGAAGAGGGCAGGCCTTGCAGCCACTCTCTCACTGAAAGAGCACTTCAAAAGGATGGGAAATATTTTTAGGGCAGAAGAGAAACGGCATCCAGATTCTCAAGAGGAACATCAGGAAGTGGAATACCAATAACACTATGATTGAGTAAGGCATGCTTACAAAAGAAGTGAATACCCAATGCTCACTTTTTTATTTTTTACTTTTAAATTACTTTACTTTGCATAAAAACACAGATAGAGAGTCTGAATTTTTACCTTTTATCCCAAGTTAGGGCTTACCAACCTATAGCACATGGAATAACTGGGGTGACATGCCTACAGGATTATCCGTGATTGCTGGACTCGCAGCTGTACCAGACAAGGGATATTTGGCTTCAGTTTCCAGTCCCTCCCTCACCCCACCAAATCCACAGACTCCCATCACTACTAGGCTACATTATGACTGGCAGTCAGTACTGTTATCCAGATGATAATTGATATCCCTGTTACTACTCACCAGTCAGAAAATCAGGTACGGGAAGAGAAGCACAGGATTTAGGCTGGGGACAGTATGTATGTACGGTAATTCTCCCCAGATTAGAGTATATCTCCGGGAGGCAGAGAAAACCATGAGATATATTGGAAAAACATATATGCTAAATGGTCAGTTCAATTTTCATAGCGGTAAAGGCACTTCCTGGAAGATAAAGAAATAAAAGAGTATGTATGTATGTGTGTATAAGGGATTTTGCCCCTTGGGTGGTGAATTAAAGCAAACAATAGTGACTGTCACAACGGTTCCTCTTTGAGGTTACCAACACCTTTCTAAAGGAACTTGGTGTCACGGTTTCACACGTTAAATTCAGTTACAAAATGAGCTGTATTAATTTATGGGTCATAGGAAAGATATTTACATCAAGTCATAAGGTTCCTGCTTAGTGATTCTGGGTAAAGGTAGGAAAAAAGAAAGAAATTATAGATAAGGATGACTGGGGATGCCCTGTGAACCCCTATAACCCTTACCCACAGCCCATGACATCAGACTCAAGATGGAACCTAACCACCCTTGCGGTGCAAGAGCCGTAGGGATGTGATCCCAGGCGCTCCCCCAAGAGCTGATTCAGCCTGGATAAGTCACCACTCCTTCCTCTCTTTACCTCTGAGATACTCAGACTCCTGACCTGGGCACTGCCTCACAGTCTAAGATACATGGTGGGCTTGAAATGCAAGGACAACGATACAGCAATAAACAAGTATAAAGAAATCCCGTGCACACCGTGGAGAAGCATAGGAGGACAGCAATCAGGCAAGGTATCTAAAAAGGGACTTCTGTCCACATACCCCAAGTTAATTACAAGTTGACTAGAAAACTGAAGGCTCTAAAACTGGGTTCTACCTAGCGAGGTCAGAAAAATCCCTAGGCTCCGTGATCTAAGAAGTCACAAATGCCAGTCTGCAACACGTAACTTAGCAACCTCCAGGTGATTTGAAATCCTTTTTGTCACTCTGAAGGAAGTTGCTTTTTAAAATTTTAAGATAGCCAAAGAAGAATCCAGAACTGACCCACTTCTTCAGGCTTAAAGGAAAGTCTAAGTAGCCAAAGCAATCCTGAAACTTCCCACAGAGCGCGACATCAATGATTAATCACCCTTCAAACACACACGTCATTATTTCACATTTGGCCATTTTGCTCTTCCAAAAAGGCAGTTATAAATGTATTTGTCTGTCTTCCTTCTCACCTGATCTCTATATCCATTCTACTCTTGATTCTCAGTTTTCCTGCCCTTCAACACCAATTTCAAGGTTAGGAAGAAAGACCATCTTTCATCAAACCCCTTTACCATACCCTTACTCAATAGAATCAAAAACTGGAAGAGGAAAAACACAAGATAGTTGCCTTCCTCTCTTTTCCAAACCAAAAGGCAAGCTCAACTAACTTCATTCATATTTTTCTCAAATATGATATTTAAAGGCCACACAGGTATATCACAAAATCCTTGACTCTTACCCCAGTGCTAACAATTACGACCACTTAAGATTCACCAAAGTCCAGGATGCCTCACTCAGCTCTGAGTCAAAAATAATCAGGATATTCCACTTCCTCTTGGTTCCTTCTCAGACTTTAGAAGGAGGTGTCCTTTAAATCTTGAATGACTGGAAACCAGTTAGTCAAGGGAGCTTGAGAAACCCAGCAGCGGGTTCTGACCCATTAGCTTCAGTGTGCAGCTACTAGAGCACTAGGAGTGAGCCAAGCTCTCTCAGAAGAGATAGAGACCAAACAACCATCTGCCTTTATTTAAAAGGGAAAGCTGTCTTTCAATTGTATTAACTCGGTACAACCAGAGAAACTGGTTTAACTGAAAATGGAGACAGACCTTCCCCAGTGCCGATGCCTCCACTCCAGTTGGCGTCTCAGACTCTTCCCTGAGCCCTTCTTTGTGTTGCAATTGAGCAAGATTCTTCCCATAGAGTTTTGGGGGCTCTGGGCAATGAACTCAAGCTCAGCACTCAAGACCTTGTCTTTTCAACCTGCCTCTGAATTGATGCCTACAGGCTAGGTGGAGACTTGGATCTCTCTTTTCTGTTAGAGCCAGACTGAGGGAGCCCAAGGGCAGCGCCCCAATACCTCAGATACTATCACCCTGTCCAGACTGGCCAGGCCTTCTTTGAAGGGTGGCTAACTCACCTCCCCACCATCTTCCTCAGATTTCCATCTTCACATATTTTAGATCTAGGAAAGAGTAAGGAGTAAAGCAGGAGGCGACAAGGGACCCACCTTTGTGACCCTCCTTTTCCCTTTTAAGCAGCTTTCATTGCTTGGGCCTTTTGCCTCCCTCAATCTTCAGCTGAGGGTCGACGGTCTCCTCCAGCTTCGGCTCCTGCAACGCCCCCTCTCCTCCCACGCCCACTCTCCAAGCCACAGAGCCTGCAGCCACCGCTTTCCCAGTCCTGCAGGCAGGAGGCAGCCCAGCAGGCGCCCCAAGCGGGCTCCCCACCCCCTTCTTGGCGCCGCATCGCGGAGGGACGGCCAGCGCAATTCACAAACAAAGCAGAGGCCAGAGAGACCCCGGGAGAATTACTCTGTGGGGAAGCTGGGGCTGCCACACATCTGGACTCAAGGAGACAGCTGCGGGGGCTTTAGATAAGCGCCGCCCAAGTCCCCACATTCTGCCTTTTAACAGGAAACGGACTCCCAAGAAATCCTGCCTGGAAACCCTTCACCACAACAGCACAGCCTTTGGAGCAAACCCACCCACTCAGATTCCCTTGGGCCATTTCCTGCTTCCTCTCCCTTTTAATTCCCCCTTCCTTCATTCCAGCCTTGGTTTTGAAAGTTTTTGAACTAGGCTCGGATTTTTGTGCAAGTCCCGACCCCCTAAGATTCCTTCTCCATCTGAATTCTGGCTTTTTGAGCTGTCTACTACACATTTCCAGGCTGTTCTAATTAAATGCCGATATTGAGAGAATCTAACGCTGGGATTAGGAACCTTAATGACTTGGGGAAAGATCCTTTAGATTTAATCAGTTTTTGTTGCCTTATATTTGCTCAGGATGGAGAATTTGTCAAGGCTACGCTATGTGTGTGGCATAGAGGATGGTGAAGGGCCGCTTGGATGAAGTTTACTCATCAATAATTTAGAGAGAAAGTTCTATCGGACTTTGTTAGAGGAGGATGGGGACGGAGACTAGGGCACTGTAAATGGAGTGGAGGCGAGAGGCCGAACAGGTGAAACTTAAAAAGGGCAAATGTCAAGTGAGAGGTTATATTCTCACTTCCAACCACACAGAAACAAAATCTCTTCCCACCCCCCACGCAAGATGAAGTGTCCAAGTGACATGAACAGCTTTAGGAACATCTGCAAACTCTGTCTAGGAAGGTCCCGACTTCTTTTTCAGGAGAGGCTACACAACTGATAACCTTCCCTCTGGGATCTTTCTCACCATCTTGTTTTGCAGGCTGATATGGGGGAAATTAGCGGCTTTCTGCAAGTCTCCTCAACAAAGTTAAAATTAGCAGAATAATGAAATACAGTCCTAATTGGGTACATAGAGAGTTCTTGGTTAATTAATGAGGCAAGCTCCGGCCCAGGGTTGCAAACCCACGCTGGCTTGCGAAAGCCCAGGCAGAGAAAAGCCTGCTCTAGTCCCAAAAGAAAA
This sequence comes from Ceratotherium simum simum, assembly GCF_057802395.1. Classification (NCBI taxonomy): domain Eukaryota; kingdom Metazoa; phylum Chordata; class Mammalia; order Perissodactyla; family Rhinocerotidae; genus Ceratotherium; species Ceratotherium simum. Next base: position 25,708,706 of record NC_141914.1, on the reverse strand, counting down.
TTGTCACTTGGCAAAAATAGTTCCTGGTGTAGACAGAAGTGTCAAACGCATTCCTATAGCTAGGAGTCCTCTGTTAATCCCGCAGCTGAGATCCATATGTAAATGAGCAGGGAAGTGCGACTCTGCCACTGCAGGGACACTCACAGCTCCCAATGCCCTCTCCCATCCCCCGCATCCGCGCCCCACCCCCTGCAGGCTGGCGCCCTGACATCCAAAGTCGCTATAAGTAACTGAGTTCCCAGACTGCCGCTCCGCATCCAAGGCAGAACGTCACCGAGAGAGAAAGAGCCCGCGTTCTGCCGGCGAAACTGAAATGAGCGCGGTTCTGAGCGAACTCTCTCGGTTCGCCGCCCTCCCACTCCCCACTCCCATGTCCCCCACCCCAGAGGTCTCCCCCCACCCCTCCCTCCTACTCAGCCGTCCCGTTCTTTGGCAACAGGAAGGCGCAAAGGCCGACAGCCACTCACCTCTGCACGGGAAGCAACAGCAGCACTTAGCCAAGAGCCACCCCAAAGAGGGACCTCGGGTGTAAGCCCGGTCGCCGCCCCTCATGCTGCCGCGCGGCCCCAGCGCTCCGGCATGGCCCGGGGCGCCTGCAGCGGGTGGAAGCGCAGCGGGCAGGAAACTTGAGCGTCGCGGCCCGGCAGACAGCTCGCTCCCTCGCTCCCTCCCTGCCCGCCGTCCTCTCCCCGCACCGCGGCCGAGGCTCTGACTTTCTGGGAGCCGGAGGTACCTTGGGCAGGAGGGGAGGGGCCGGGCGGGGAGGGAGGGCCTAAGGGGGCGGAGTTCCAAAGTCCAGCTGTTTGCTGGAGTGCGGGCCAGCAGCGTGGCCCAGAGTCCTACGCAACGCCGCCTGTGGATGTGGGCTCTGGACAAGCGCTGGGAGGACCGTCTGTAGGGCACGCAGCCCCTGGCCCAAAACAGGTGCTTCTCCTTACGTGCAGCTTCCTCTCCTCAAAGCCCACCACCATCAGCTTTGGCTTAAAATATACACCAGATGAGGCCAAAGAGGTGGGAGAGGAGCAGATTTAGAAGGTTCAAGACTCAATAATGCTTTTTCTCTCTAACAGGTTCACCCTCTCCTTCCTCTCAGCCTCCCAACATGGACAGCCTCCTCTGTATTGAAAACACCTTCACCTAACCCTTGTCTGTCCCTCCTTTTAATATTTAATGCTAATAATGATAATAGTGCCTCACTTTTTTATCGGTTCCGGGGCTGTAATGATTTTGTGCAAAAGCACCCTAGATTTGGAATCATAAAACCCACGTTCAAAGCCGTCTGGCCACCTACTAGTTGTTTGATCTTAGGCAAGTTACTTCATTTTTTTTGATCTTCAATTAAAAAATAAATAAAAGAAGGAAAAAGAATTTCTGTGTTACAGGATTGCTAATAGAATTTTGAAAGACATATCCATGGAAGTACCTGTTGGAGAGGAGATGTTTAATAGTTCCAACTGAGAGAATGCCTACACAGAAACTCCAAACATCTTCTGGTGGGAGACTTCCATTCACCATCCTCCCAACCACATCCAGTGGATCTATCATTCCTTTACTTATATCCCTATCCTTTTCTTCTTTAAATCTTTTTCATATTTCAAAGCTAAACTCACATCCCCGCTCCCCCTATGAAGCCCACCTGGACCACATCAACTGGACCTTCCCATGAACCACTGTGTTGATCACTCACAGGGCATCTCTCCCGTAACTTTGTGTCCAGATTTAGGAAAAAGGGATTGCTGGAAACATACAACACTCATAAAGTAGAGAGGGCCCATTTATCAGAAAAAAACAGAAGTTTGTGAGAGAAATAAAACACAGAGGCTGATCACCAAGGTAACCATTTCCTACCTGGAAGAAAGACAGCCAAGGGACAGGACTTTTAGGAGCTACCAGGATTTGGGGCTTCCTTTCTCAGTTTGAACCATGTTTAGATTTGTGCCTTCTTTATCTATGTGTTGCAGCACCTGCCACTGTCGGAACACAGTGGATGCTCAGTAGATGATAGTAGCATGACTTAATGAGTAACAATAGCGACATGCAGTGAGCATTTATTTGTGCCAAGCAGTTTCCTAACTGCCTTCTATATATTAACTCATCTATCTACACAAAAAACTCTCATAAGGTAGGGTCATCTTTTACATCTGAGGAAACTGAATGAATGAACTTTGATGGGGCTTTGATGGTTTAACTGTCAAGAGAAACTCTAAAGAGCTTCACGCCATAGGAACAGCAGAACCTCAAGTCAAAATCTAACTTCTAGTTCTATCGCTGCCATCTCCCTGATGACCACTCCCGGCAAGAGTTACATAAGAATCTCACCGTGGAGCAGGAAATGTGCCTCTGGTTCTCCACATACAAAACAGAGAAATGAAAGTTCAGATTGCTCATGCAGCCTAAACCCCAGATTCCTGATTCACTGGCCATCCTGACTACTGGTCAGTCTCATCTTACAAGCTTGAGTTACAGCAGGATCACAGTCATCCTGGGTTCTACTTCTGGCCTGTGGCAACCAGTGCTGCAGTCTAGTTCTCTCTTCCCTATCATCAAAGACAAGAACTATTTTACTGTTCTTGCAAGCCCAGAGCAGAAAATGGTGAGGACCCTCAGCTCTTCTAAAAATGAACTTTATTTATTTGTGATCCACTGCATGGGGGCTATGATACAAGAGTCGATATTTGGTCTGCCCACCCAATCCACCTCTTTGGATACTTTTGGGGCATTCTGATAGGAATTCAAAGATGTTTCAAAATTGCTTGGTGAGTAACCAGTTCCTTTCTTACTTAAATCTTCCTTCTGGGCCTTTGTATTCAGGTGACACTGACCACGATTCTATCATAATCCTTTGCAAGAGGCTGATGACATCATCTTGCAGAAACTGGCTTGAGTTAGATGTCTGAAGAAGACCCAGGCCTTACTTCAGAAATCAGAGTACCAGTAGACTGTAGTTTTAGTCTCCATGAAAAGAATCCATCAGGCGCGTTTCCACTGCTCCTTAGAACGCAGGAATCCATCCTACTCTCAACTTACAAGCATAAAACCATTAGGAACACCTACTCATCTTAATTGATATGGTCAACACATTTTTGGCCATCCTGGAGATTCACTCTGGGGTTAGGCACCAACTACCCAAGAGTTCCATTGCCATCCTCACGTGCCTTCCAGAATGAGACCAGTGATGTTTACAACCTGACAAGGAAGTCTTGAACACCACTGGGACACTGATTGCAGACTTATTCATTCATTCAGCAAATACTTATTGAGTGCCCACCATGTGCCAGGATCTGTTCTAGGCACTGGGTCTACATTGCCGAACAAAAATAACCCCAGCCCTTGTGGAGCTGGCCAGTAGGACAGACTCACCATGAATGTGAAAGGGAATCAACCTTAGATATCTGACCAAGTTTTGAGTCGAGAGATTTAAAGAAAATAGGTGTCTGAATCCTCTAAGTGCATCTAGATGTTTTAAGGTAATGTCCTCAGGACAATTGAAAGAGGATCCGAGGGCAATGTCTTTAAACACTGGTGCTTATTAGAGTCATCAGGGAAACTTGAAAACATTCTAGCCATTTTTTTTAAGGCTCTCCAGGTGATTCCAGGGTGGAAACCAAGTTTAAGAACCATTGATGCCTGGGTCTTCCTCCCCCAACCCCCTCAAGATTCAGATTAATTCACTTTGGGTGCAGCTGGGCATCAATAGTTTTAAAAGTTCCCCCGGTGTTTGTAATATGAAACATAGTGTGAGAACCCTTGGTGTAGTGTGGTGGTTCTCGAACTTGAGTGTGCATTAGAATCATCTGGAGGGTGAGTTAAAACACAGATTACTGGGCCCCACTCCCAGAGTTTGTGATTCAGGAGGTCTGTGATGGGGCCTGAGGATTTGCATTCCGCAAATTCCCAGGTGATGCTGACATTGTTGCTACAGGGACCACACCTGGAGAACCACTAGTGTAGCCAATTCCCCCCCCCCCATCAATTTGCCATTTATGCCTCCTTCTTTTTGTAATAGCACCTTGATTTTTCTTCAAGGAACCAGCCCTCCTCCATTCTTAGACCATGTTTTTGGGTGTGGCTGACATCCTCCCCCTGTCCACCCTCCACTCCAAGGATGGGCCCATGACCTGGGCTTGGCCAGTCAATTATAGGAATTGGTTCAGATTTAGCTCATGACCCAATTTCAGCCAATGAGCATAAACTGTGAGACCTTAGCAAGAACTACTAGGAAAGCAGTAATCTCTGCCCACACAATTTCTAAGTTGGTAGAATGTTAGCCTAAAGCAGCTGAGGGCCATCTTGCCATAACCACATTGGAAGAAAGTGCCTGAGAATAAAGCCAACATAGAGGAAAGAGATGAGAGAGACAGAGATAGAGAGAGAGAGAGAGGGAGAGAGGTTTGATGACATCACCTGAATAGATACACTTGTTCCCAAAGCCTTATTGATCTCCAGACTTTATTTGAGCCCTCCAATAAACTCATTTTTGCATGAGACAGTTGAATGTCTATAATTTCAGAGTTTTCAAACACCTGCCCACCCACTCCCAAAGTTCAGGCTAAGAATCCCTGAGCTATAGCAATATCTTTAGTGTTCTGAATTTCCAAACAGATGGCTGAATCTCATTCTTATCTTTGGCAGAGTTTGTCTTTAGTGATGCCTCCAGTCAAAGTCCATTTTATAAGAATTAGGCTTTCTACCTACCTATGTGTCCATTATATGTCTCATCTCCATTCCCCACAACAGTGAGTCCCATTCCTGCTGGTCTCAGCCTGCAGACATACTGGGGCGGGTATACCACACTGCTGGGCTTGCTACTGTGGACCAGTGGGACTGCCCTCTCTCCCCAGGTTAGCCACAGGCTTCAGTAAGACTGGACTATGACCTCAGGCATCTGCCCTTTGCACCGACAGACATATGTCTAATTTTTTCTTTTAGGCTTGTTCTCTTCATATTTACAGGAACAGCGATTTTCAAAATCAAAACACTTCCCCACATTTCTTAGTGAGAGCTCAGCCCAGAGACAGAAGGACTAGCAACTGGGCCCCAACTCAGGCCTGATTCCTATGAGAACCTTCTTACTGTGACAAGTACAGGACACACCTTTTACAGAACACGCTTGAAAAGGCTCAGTGAGGGTTGTGGGTTCCTGGTGAACATGGAGGACAGGCCCTGCTTTCCTCATCCACCCCAGCTCATCACTTACCTGCCTCTCCTCCAGCGGTGACTCGCACTTCTAGCACCCATTCCTACATTCTGATCCAGATTCAGATCTATAGTTTTTAGAAAGCTCTGCAGGTGATTTCAATTGAAGTCAGGGCTAAGAACCACTGACCTTGGGGCTCAAGGCCACCTACACTCTGGGATGGTTGCTATAGGGTTTAGGAAGCACTTGGACTCCAGTGTTCTCACTTTCTTGAACTCTGACAACTGGTCTTTTGATTCATTCTCCTACCACCTGTTACGCTCTCCATTTGCTACCCGCATGATCCTTAATCCTCATCTCCCCTGTGTAGATTTCTGACCTGTGAACCGCCTGATTGCTGATGTCAAGGTGGTTCATAACTTTTCCCAAATTACCCTGTCCTGGCTTCCATTTATGACTGTGGCTTAAAACTCTAAGATTCTTGCCAAGTACCAATCATCTATTCAACAAATGGTTTTTTTTTCTCTTCTCCCCAAAGCCCCACTACATAGTTGTATATTCTAGTTGTAGGTCCTTCTAGTTCTTCTATGTGAGCTGCCACAGCCTGGCTACTGATAGACCAGTGGTATGGTTTCACACCCAGGAACCAAACCTGGGCTGCAGAAGTGGAGTGTGCTGAATTTAACCACTAGGCCATCAGGGCTGGCTCAAATGGTTGGTTTTTGAACATCTACTATCTGCAAGTCACTAAGCTAACCTGTATATGGGAATTTATAAGGGAAATTTATATGAGAAATAGAAATTGAATAAGACATGTTCCCTCAGCAAAGACACAGAAGAACAGGGTGAGTTCTAGGAGAAGTGGTTGGTTCAATTTTTTGTGGCAGAAAAACGAAACTGGAGACAGACCAGGACTGGACATAGGTTTTGTGTTTATGTGAAAAAGAGGAACTGAGATAATAATCACCAGTGACCAGAAACACTTAAGATTAGAGAAAGGAAGTGTAATGTGTACATTGCTTCTATATTTATTTGAACTCCAAATATATCTTTCAAAATTGTATGCTGTCCATGTGGGTAACTATTCCCAGGTAATATGTGCTATTTTACTGTTAAAGTCTACAGAAAAAGTGTGATTGCCAGTATTATGCATAGTAATCTTTTCTCCTAATTATCTGTGTTTAGAGTGGTCTAGTCCCTGCACCATTGCTGGCCCTGTGGGTACCACCATCCACTTGGTGACAGCTCTCAGAGTAAACCATCACAGAACTCATCCTGTATGTGTCAATGGGTTCATTCCTCTGTGCTTGCCCACCAGACACCTGTCTGCCTCTTTCTGGCTGACTCACTTATCCTTAAGAAAATTAAGCCCCAGCTCATCCTGTCAATCACCCTCTTTGTTTTCAGGAAGGAGTGTTACTGATCATCCTCTGGTCTGAGCCAGGCCCCAGGTAAGGGGTGGTCTAGGCAATATTGATGAAGACCATAGGATTTCACAGAGGACCCAGGCGTCTCCCCAGAACAGCCAACGTTCATGTTCTGTGGGGACAGAGAGGTGGATTGCGGGCAGCCAAGACAGGTTCCTGGAGATCTGTGCTGAGCAGCCGCCTGGGCTCGGGAGGAGACAAGCTATTTATCAAAGTGAAAGATGACTGCAGCTGGAGTTGCTAAAAACAAACCACTCCAGGTTTTATCTACTTCCAAAAACGTTTCCTTCTAAGTAGGTCAAAGTGTTCCCAAAGTAGGGCAGTAAGAAGTGCCAGTCTATCACTTTGACTGAGTTCCAACCTAGGAAGGCTTACCATTGCCAAGGGTCCACTACAGGGATGGCAATTTAATTCAAACTGCCAATGCCACCTTCCCTCCCACAGGCAGAAGTGGCAGCTGCAGCAGCATGTAGATTCACGGGGTTCAATGAAGAGGCTTCTGATACATTAAATGCAAAGTGGGTTTTGCCTGATCTAACTCAGCTCAGTTTATTGAAGATTTCAATAATAGGAGGGATGTGGAAGACACTGCCCATCCTGATATTTCTGAGTTTTTAATCATTCCAAATAAACGAGAGGTGCTTAGCCATGTGTCCCCAGAGAAGACTTCCCAGGAGACGAGATTTCAAAGGCCTCTTCAGTCAGAACTCCTAGCATCAGAACACTATTCCCTGTTTCCATCCTCAGTCTCCTGCTAAAGCTTAAGCCAGTTTTCTCTACAGTTCTTAGCAGATGGAGAACACACTGAGCCTGGTCCTTCACATATGAACGAACTCCTCAGGGGTCCTTCCTTCCTTCCTATAAATATTTACTAAGACCTTCTGACATGCTAGCCACTGTTCTAGATGCTGGGGATAGAGTAATGAACAAAACAGACAAAATCCCTGCACTTGTAGGGGAATCGAGGGGGTGGGGCAGTGGGAGGAATAGACAATAAACATGAACAATTATGTCAGGTAGTGATAAACGCAGTGAGGAAAAGTAAAACAGGGAAAGGGGTGTACAGTGTGATGGGAGCGGGTGGGGTGGGGAAGGCCTCTTGAATCAGGGCACATTCCTTCAGAGACTGAAGGAAGTGTGGCAGCAAGCCACCTCGGTATCTGAGGATCTGGAGGATCTGGAGTTTGCAGGCAGAGGAAACAAAAGGTGTGGGGCGCTAGATGGGGTGTGCATGGCTTCACTGGGGAATAGCTCAGGCAGGCAGGCTGGTCAGGAGACTGGTAGGATGCGATGGGAAGAATATGGCCCACCACAGATGTCCACAACCTATTCCCCAGAATCTGTAAATAGGTTACCTTAAATGGCCAAAGGGGCTCTGCAGATGTGGTTAAGTTAAGGATCTTGAGATGGGGAGGTTATCCTGGATTATCTAGGTGAGCACAATGTAAATCACACAACTCCTTAAAAGCAGAGCCTTTCCTGCAGTGGTCAGAGGGAGACGTGACTAATGGGAGAAGAATCAGAGAGATGCAACATTGCTAGCTTTGAAAATGGAGGAAGGGACTATAAGCCAAGAAATGCAGGCAGCTCCTAGAAGCTGGAAAAGGCAAGGAAACAGCTGTTCCCCTAGAGCCTCCAGAAGGAACGCAGCCCTGGTGACACCTTGATTTTAGCCCAATGACACCTGTGTTGGGCTTCTACCCTACAGAACTGTAAGCGAATAAATGTGGGTTGTTTGAAGCCACTAAGTGTGTGGTAATTTGTTACAGCAAAAAAAGGAAACGAAGACATAGGAGATGAAGTCAGAGAACTGGCTCTGTTTTGTAGGAGGCTCCTTGCAGCCACAGAAAGAATTGGTTTTTACTCGAAGTGAGACAGGAGCCATGGGAACGTTCTGAGCTGAGGAGGGTCTTCAGCCCAGGCCTCCTCCCTGCAGCCGGGAGCCAGCAATGGTAACTGTTTGTGCCCCGGAGTAGAAAGGTGGCACACCATACCTCCTGTGGCCTACAGGGCCGTGTGGACAGCGAGGCAAGTGGGCATGCATCAGAAGCAGCGTTCCTGGCTGGGGCAGGTGGATGGTGGTGGGAAAGTTGGGCAGCCCAGTGCTATCCCCACAGCAAGGACAAAGGAGTGGGGAGGGGGCAGGCCGTTCAATGAGTGGATGGCCTCTCTGCTCCCAGAGGACAGGGAGCTGGTATTGAACATGGCAAGAGTTGTAAACTGAAAGACTGACACGTTGCAGGGTTTGGGTTCAGCCTGCAGTTTCAGTCCTACACAAGTCCTGGATGAGGGGAAGTTGTTCTCAAGGTTCAAGCGACACAGGGGGAGGCACTGAGGCGGCGAGAGGAGGGTCCTGACCACTCTGTTCTGCCAAGCAGCATCCAAATGCCGCTGCTGGACACTCCTGGAGCTGTGGCCTGCAAGGCTGCTCCACAGGGCCTTTAAGATCCTTTCACCTCTGACCTTCCCAGAGCAGAGAGGGCAAGCACACCCTCCGTGGTGGGACCACCGTTGCTCTGCTCCTTTTCTGCTTCCCAAGCCACGTCTGGCGCATGGCATTTCTGGTCCCTTTGTTCTTTGGGGGGGAAAGTGGTTTCTGCTAAGCTAGCTCTAGTAAGAGAAAATTGCATCGTCTTCTCTTGGGGGAACATCACGTCTGCTGGGTGACCTCTTCTCCATTGTCTCCAGCCTCTCCTCAGTGGCAGCCTTTCCTCTCTGGGGTTGAATCCAGAGGCTCTCATTTTCACTCTGAGCTCCATCAGCTGGTTCACGAAGCTCCAAGGAATGAGGATACCATTCAAGCCTCAGTCTCCCTCCCTTCTGGATGATGAGGGGCATCACCTTCATGTAGCTCTCACAGATTTACAGTGCACACCAGCAGGCATGAAAATATGCTGTTGAAACGGGCATTTGGCATAAGCAAAGTCACAGCAGGCTGGCTACACAAAGGAGAGGGGCAGGATCTCTGCAGAGGGCCCCGGGGAGACCAGGTCTTTCCCCGACAGCACACGTCCTCCTCCAGCTTCAGCTCTGCTTAAAGGCAGCACCACACTGGGCTGTATTCAGAGTCGACGTGGCCTGGCCTGACATCTTCCTATTGAGGCTTCAATTCCAAGCCCTTTAATGTTCTAAATAATATCAGACGGATGGTAGGCAGCCTCAGGAAGGACATCTTGCCCAGAATAAAGTAGGCCTGGGCACACTTTCTAAGTGTCTTTACTGCTTTTTTATTCTTAAAAAAAAAGGAGGTGGGGTGTGGACTGGATAGCACCTACATCTCCCTCTTCCTGAAACTGCATCCTGTGAGGGATCCCAGACTGTTGGTCCATAACTGTCGAGCCATTCCTGGCCCAGCCTATCATAGACAGGTAAGTGGAAGAAATTCAGTTAACAATGAAACAAGAAAGGCAATTTTCACAAAACTCCCCTCTGTCCTTCTCTTCTTTGAATTGAGGAACGACACACGCACACCCATCCCGACACACAGCGTCTGCACTGCCCTCCATCACATAGGTCAGGCCATCTCTACGGTGTAACCCGAATGTTACCTTCAATGACCACAGGTAATCACTGAAGGAGAATAGATCACTGAGAGATGCTGCCAGGGAATAACTTGAATTTTCAGCTCAAACATATCAGATGTGATCTCAACCCTCTGGGTAGAAGGCAAAAGAAAGAAGAGAGGAACAGACCATTATTTCTTGGGAAATCATAGAGCCAGATGGACCTGCTGTTAGTAGACTGGGGAGAGGGCCCAGGATAGGCCAGGAAGAGAAACTGAGGGAAGGGCGAGGGTGCAGACTAGAGACAATGTTGGGGCCTTTGCAAAACCTACGGATGAAGCTAGAAACAGAACCTTGACCCCTTGAACAGCCCTGGAGAGCATTCAGGCTGGAAACACCCTAGACTCACCCCTATAGAAGTATCAGTACTGGCACAAAGGTCAGGCAGGGAAATTAATATTAATTGTTAATTTATATGGTAGACCCAGGCTAGGAAGTCTAACTCAAGGGAAGTAAGCTCCATTACCCCATTTTATAGATTTCAAAGTCTTGCCCAAGGTCACCAACTAGTCAGTGGCTGAGTCAGGATTCACACTCAGGTCTTCCACCCCAAGACTCTTAGTTACTCCACACCTCTCGTCATCTCATTTTATGGTCTAATACATACCATTGTAAAGCCTCATGGTAGCCAGGTCACTTTTGTTTCATTCTAAACAATTAGCCCGTGCACATAACAACAAGACCAACTTTACAGTTTAAAAAGCACTTTTACTTAACACTGCCATCTTTGAGCCTCCCGGCAACTCTGTGAGACAGGCATTTTTATGAGCTTCCCTTTGCATAGATGAGGAGACTAAGATTAAGTGACTTTCCACTCATTCCACATCCTGTCCTCTTCCTGGCCTATCGGACTCCCTGAGAGCCACATCCTCCCCTGTTTTCTCAAAGATAAGCAAGTACCCTTCTAAGGAAAAGATAGGCTGATTGTAACGTATCAGGTTCAACCATTTCAAATCACTGAATTCAACCATTTTTGACTACAAAAATGGCAATTTCATGTGGTTCAACCTAATAAATTGGACCTCAAACTGAAGATATTTATGCCATGCTTGGATGAATTAAACACAGGACACTTAGGTTGCCAAGGATACTTACCTGATGTGGAGAGAAAAAAGCAGACATTTTTAGAACTGGAAGGGATCCTAGAGGTAATTCAGGAAGATATGGATAAAAGGTTATAAAAATGCTACTTTAGAACAAACAACAATATCAATGACGGTAGGGAATAACCAGGAAAAAAGACTAGCCCCTAGGGAGCCTCAGAGTGGAAGGCAGTCGCCTCTAAGTCCTGTGCCCAGAGAGAAGGAGACCAGATCAGAGGTCCGTGAGTGAGAGACCAGGGGCACCTGATGTGCAGGAGTAAAGCCAGACGGCTGGAAGCTCCTAAACCCAAGGATGGTTAAGAGGACTTTAAAACCACACACCCAAATAATCACTTTAAACAAGTTAGGATTGTTGAATTTAATCCAAAATGTTTTGTTCTGCTTTAAGGATTTAATAAAAGATGTATGGAGAAATTGCTAGGCTCTTATTAAATCATATCTTAGGAGAGAAGTGTCTAACATTTTACATGCAAATCAAATTACTTCTTTCTAGATAAAGATCAGAAGGAGATGGAGAATGAGAATTAGGATTGGTGGGTTTCAAGTGGGAGATTGGGGAGAGGAGCACAGGAGGAGGGGTGGGCAGGAAGTATCTGGATTTCAGCACTAAGTAAGAGGAATTTTCTAACCATTAGAATTGCACTAAAATGCAACAGGCTTCCTCTAGAGGTAATGAGCTCCCAGTCCCTGGGAGTGCTCAAGTATGCTTGGCTGACCACCCGTCAGAGACATTTTAGAAGGGGGTCCCTACATTAGTGGAGAGAGTGAATCAGAAGACCTTTAAGATGCTTTTCAATTCTAAGATTCCAAGAGCCCATAAAAGCCAATGTTCTGACGTGAAATGAAATCTAAATCAAGGACCACTTTTATTCAATTATAAAAAGAGAGTTATAAATTCTAAAAAGTTACTTCTAACTTTTTATAGTTGTGAAAAATGGCTAGGAGCTCCTTTTAGAATCTTTACCAATACATCTCCATCTATCTTAAAACATACTTTTCTTCACGAAGTATCAGCACTCAAGTTAATTACATTTCTCACTCATGCATTATTTTTTGGTTTCAGTTATTCTTATCCAACAGTATTGTGATTTTTAAAAACAACCTTATCACTATTTTTCACTGCAAACATACTATATTCAGCTATGTTATTCTTAAATAAAATTTTGTGGGCTGGTGTGGGAACCCATCCTCATTCATCACACTCCCATGTACAGTTTTGTTCCGTGAGGAAGTGAGTTCTGAATTTCAAGTGGCTACCTCACAGCTGGTCAGTTTCAGATGTGGTGTTGTGCAAATGGAGTTGGAATATGGATCAGCAAGCTGTAGTTTTCACGTGTCACTTCACACCTGAAAGGAAATGTTTGGGAAGTGTTCATCCGCCAATTATTTTTTCAGCTTCCCAAGGTAAAGCCCTGTGTTAGGCATTACAGAATAAACTAAAAACCTGAGAGTAGTTGCTCCTAATGCAAAATTATACCGAAAACTAAGACAGAGAGAGAGACTTTTGGTGGACTCTCCAGGGTGAGTAGGTAGGAGGAGACTTTAAGTCTCTGGATTTGATAGCAGAGGGGACAGGAATGGTACATGTTGGCTCCTGGCAGCAGAAAGTGCAGGCAGTTCCCATCCTGCAGAAAATCTGTTGGATGGCTGGACCAGCTCCAGGGGTCAGCTGGCTCCTATCAGAACCGGACCCAGTTCAGCCTGCTATCCAGAGGCTGCTCTGTTGCCCTGCTCCAGCTGGGGACACCAGGACTTTCTAGTGTGCAGAGCACCCACAGGACAAGTCTGTCTGATTGGTTAAATAAAGCCAGACTGGTTAAATAAAGGGGTGCCTAGTCAGATGGAAGGGTGGTAAACTAAAGTACCTGTCTGTCTCAAATGCCTTCAGACTTGGGAGGTTGTAGAGCATAGTGGTCAAGAGTGAGACCCTGGGAAATGGATAGACCTGGGTTCAAATCTAGGTCTGCCCCTTGTAAGCTACGTGACTTTGGACAAGTTACCTAATCTTTCTAAGACTCAGTTTCCTTGTCTGTAAAATCAGAAAATACTATTATTAGTAGTATTAAAGCATTAACCTAGAATCTAGCCCATGGTAAGGCTCAACAAACATCAGGTATTTTTATGAGTTGACTAAAAACTTAATATAAGTCAACAGTATCACAGACTAGTTCAGCATCTTCAGGCTGTTGGTGGTATATGCTCCAGAGCCCAAGTCTTCTCCACTGTTCTAGACCTCCACACCTTCCGCAGCCAGGTAAGCTGTTCCTGGGCCAGCTAGGCCATAACAGCAAAAATCTTTAGGAGACTCCATGGGAAAGGACTCCCTCTGAACAAGCTAGGGCCACCATGGGCCACTGGCCCTCTCCTCCAGGACATCTGCTTGTAGTGCTCATCTGGCCCCGGGCTAGGTATGGTAAGCAAAGAACCGTTTCCTTCTAGTTCCTCCAGGCGCTCAGCTAGAGCCAGGGAAGAAACTGTACAGGAAAAGAAAAGGAACACGAATGTCCTATATAGGTGGATGGAGAAGAACCTAGACCGGTTTTTGGAGCCTGGGGCAGAAGTACCCAGGATCAATGCTTTTTTTTTTTTTTTTTTTTTTAACCCTTTTAACCATTTTTAAGTTTACAGTTCAGTGGCATTAAGCATGTTCACATTGTTGTGCAACCATCACCACCATCCATCTCCAGAACTTTTTCATGTTGCAAAACTGAAACTTTGTACCCATTGAACATTAACTTTCCATTCTTCCCCTCCCTCAGCCCCGGGCAACTACCATTCCACTTTCTGTCTCCATGAATTTGACTACTCTAGGTACCTCACATAAGTGGAATCATAGAGCTTTTGTCCTTTTGTGACTGGCTGATTTCATTTAACATAATGTCTTCAAAGTTCATCCATGTTGTAG